>NC_092353.1:74254567-74379934 GCF_963676685.1 Mytilus edulis | reverse complement strand
GCAAAATGTGACCGCTTCATTTTGTTTAACACGACCAATTCGCTGTATAAAACGAGCACAATTTACTTGGTAAAATCAGCGACCTTCTTAAAACGTGTAATTGACCGCCCTTTCAATAATCGATGTTGACTCCCCTCTTTTTTGTACTCGGCCGATTCCGTTGCGAGATTAGCGAATACACCCAAGGATGGCCGATTGTAGACATGCTAACACTCGGCAATCCTCGAGTGAATTCGCTAGAACGGAATCGACCGAGTTTAGACGATTGATTACCACACAGTTCAACAATCGGGACGTCTATTACCAAGCGAAAGATCACTTATCAATAAATGCTTTAAAGTTCATTTCGTGTTTGGAGTTAAATTGGTTATTCAAACGGAACTATTAGCAGTTACATGATAGTGACAAAAAATGCCAAAAATGACGATGATGAAGTTGATGATTACAGAATATAATTAGCATGGCTAGTAAGAAAAAAAAACTTTTCTTGATAGTTATTAGGCACAAGCCATTAAATTATACTTTTAGTCAAACAAACAAAAAACGCATTCGAAATCTGTGATGGAGTCCTTTCTCAAACTGAGAAGCAATACTGTTGCCGGAGAAGAATAGTCATGAATTCATTAATAATATACGTCATTGCATAATCATGATAATGAGGCAATTTATGTAAAATCTTAAAGATCATGTGAGGGCTCTAGCTGCACTCTGGGCTATTTTCACATGACTCAAGTTGAACATAATGTAACAAGAATCCTGTATTGTGATGTATAAAGTCAGAACAATTTAAAAGAAATTCAAAAAGGCAAGGAATAAATTTAATTACATAATGAAAGTTCTCATAATTAGTCATAGTGGATATACATACGATACCAATACATTATTGTTTATTTACACTAGTACGTTCAAACGTTATAATGCAAATAAATGCGTTAAATTGGGGAACCTTTTTTTAAAGACAACATGTATTAAGAGACCACTTTTGCCTTCTCCCTTGAGTGGTCTCTTAATACAGGTTTGACTGAATATTTTAAATATTATAGTTTTAAACATATAAAGCTGAGTACTGGTTCGTAGTCTATTTTTCAGAACAACACAAGTTCGAAATTCTTAAATAATTAAAATCGACCTGTAGTTCATATATTGTGATTCCTGATAAAATGGTCATCAGAAATAAAAATGTCTCACAAGATACTGAAACGTTTGGAGGTTCAATAATATACCATGTACTGTTCACTAAACACAAACAAAAGTATTGAAACTTTTATAACATATTTTCAAAGATGTCTATTCATTTCATGGTAATAATGTTTACATTTACATTATTCTTAGGAAGGTAACATATCTCCGTCTTGAACGATCCGACTCATCGTTAAAATTTGGTTATATTCGAGGTCATTTTGGCTTTGATACACTCTAATACCATTAATTATTTTAAAGATTTTTCGAATATGTCGATCTCGGATAAACAGTATTTGTCAAAATTTGAAAAAATATTAACGTCCCAAATGTTTAGATTCTGTAGCGATTATAGCAAAACAAAAACCATACATATACCTGAATCGCAGTGCTGTCCTGTGTAACCAATTTGACAGATACACACGTAGCCATTAACTTTATCTTTACATGTGGCTCCGTTCTTGCATTGATGTAGAAGACAATTATCTATATCTGAAACGAAAAGGATAACAAATCAATATCGTTTGCCTGAAGAAATAACTCTCTATGAAAGTATTAAAGTCAAAAGCGTTTATATTTGTCTTTAAAATATTCCGTTTGTATCCCCTTAAGTATCTTCTCATTTTAATTCATTATGGTTGTTTAGGAAAATAGATTTACTACAGTTGGATAATATGTTTTCATAAAGACATTAACATTTTCATCTGACATCATACCTATTTCACAATTATTTCCTTTGTAACCTGGGGGACACGTGCAGCTGTAATCGTTGACTTTATCCTTACATGTAGCGCCGTGCTTGCATGGATTTGGCAGACATTCATTTATATCTGAAATATGTATTCCACATGAACAAACTATCAGAAATCCCAGTTTATAATAATTCAACAAACCAAATACTTATTGCTTTAAACTTTTTTTTAAAACAAGGCACGTTTTCAATTCTCGAATGCTTAAAATCGACCTGTACAGCCCTTGGATGGTGTAAACTTCCCAAAAAACGTGTATGGTGTAATGGTGTATGGCATATGGTGCAATGGTGTAAGGTGTATGGTGCTATGGTGTATGGGGAATGGTGTAATGGTGTTTGAGGAATGGTGTGATTGTGTAACGTGAGATCGGGAATGATTTGAATGATGGTGTACGACATTTCATTGGTTGAAAACGAAGTTCTTTTTATTTTATTTTCTCGAACTGTAAACATAAACATAAACAATAATAATAATCTTAATATTTGAAATTTGATTGCTTTATGGGTAATTTCGGATCGTGTAGGTTGCATTTCTGTAAATATTGACAATGCAATTTCCCATCTCAGGAACCTCTTTTACAGCTAAAACTGTACCACTTTTACTATGAAGTTTTGAAAAAAATCTTATCCTAGAATTGAAAGTTCATATGCACCACAATTTTTTTCAAAGGTCCAAATATAGGGCTGTGCGGCATATTTTCAACGTTTATATGCCCTGAACTTCTCAGAGTTTAAACTTACACTAATTTTCTTAACTACCCCTACCTCGAATGAAAAGTTACCACAGATTTCAATGTAAACAATATGCACGTGTTTATTTACTGGTAACATTCCCAAGTTCTGTCTCTGCGATATCGAACACAGAGAGTATAACTGGGAACCAGTATGTAAACAAAATCAATTTTCTATGAATATTCAATTACTCCCCAAAAGAGGCGTGTTTTGAGAAACAACTGTATTTACAAAGTGCAACCTATACACACATTTATTCAAATAGAAAACTCTCTAAAATCAGTTTTTCTCACATTAATACTCATTTATCAGAATTAAAGTCTTAAAGAAATCACTGTGTATACTCTAAGTTTTTCTTTACTATACATTTTGTACCCCCTCCCATGTTTCAATTTTTTAAAGAATTTGAAAACAAGACTTTAATTATTGCCAGCTTACCGTTTTTGCATATTTTCTGATAAAAAATGCCTTGAACCTGTTAAAAACTGTTTTTATAACATATTGAAAGCATATCAGAATATCATAAATGTAATGTTTAGCAGTCAATCATTACAACATTCAAGATTATATAAAGTATCTAATCCAGCCTCTATCTCCAGTCCACATCTTACTGTATGCCTATTTGTCAATTAAAGAACACATTTTCTGCCTCAAATGGTCAATTTAGAATTCTTGTCACAACAGTATCATCTGTAACCATAGATCTGACACAATTTAGCTACTATATATACTAGAAGTGTTCAAACAAAACCATATTTACAATAGTTGTATGCATGCAGATACCAGTCTAAAATATAAATTCACTTAAAACGTTGTAGAGATGACTCCTAACATCTGATTTTTGCTTAACTTCCAAGCATAGTTATTGTTTTCTATATCAAGAACTTTAAAAGCATAAAATCATAGCATTTACAAGTTGAATTATCTGTTTTATGACCTAGGGGGTAGACAATTTTCTATGTTTTTTGCCCTTGGGGCCTCAAATTTCCTTAATCATTCTGCTGTTTCTAGCAATTTGGAATATTTAGTACATATTCAGGATAGAACACACTATTGTAAGTTTTCTTGAGATATTTTTGTTTTTCTAGCTTTTATTTATTATGCCGTGGTGACAAAAAAGCAGACTTAGGTGTTGCGGCTTACTTTTGGGTTATCGAAAGGACACAAATACCCCATAAATAATATTCAGGAAGGATCTATGAGTTTCAATGACTGCGAAGAGTAAATATAAGCACTCCTTAACAATTTAACTTACAAATATGCAAATATTATGATTTAATTTTGTATCCAGGACTTTAAGTAAACTATGCATACTGTAAACTGTGAATTTATGCTGAGTCATCATATTTAAGGCCCAGGATTCCATCAATCTTCATTAAATATTTATAAAACTTCTTATTTCAGTTAATTTCTTTAAAATCTGTGAAATAAAGCAAATTTGGTTAAATTCTGAATGTTCCCCTTTTTCACCCTATGTATATGGATGGGGGATGGTGTATGGTGTAATGTGTAAGGTGTATGGTGCAAAGATGTAACGTGTATGGTGTAATGGTACAAGGTGTATGGTTTAATGGTGTATGGTGTATGGTGTTATGGTGTATGGTGTTAGCGGGAAGTTTACACCATCAAATGACTGTACGTCATTTAAAAAAAAACTGTTTACCGAGAAATCATCTGAGAGGCATAATCTTGCACAATACTAGTATATCAAGGGAGTTTTGAAGTTTCAATAGTAGTCAATTGATATACAATTTTAAAATTCGTTTAAACTTTTGCACGAGGTATTCAAAATAAGGATTTTATTGTCCCCTTAGTCTATTATCTTTTATTTTTATTCTTTTTCGAAGAAAACCGATTTCAAAGAATAAAAGTAAAATATTGACATTTTAAAGGACATTTTGAGTTTAATCTGACATCATACCTATTTTACAGTTCTTTCCTTTGTATCCTGGGGCACACGTGCAGCTGTAATCGTTCACTTTATCATTACATGTAGCGCCGTGCTTGCATGGATTTGGCAGACATTCATTTATATCTGAAATATGTATACCACATGACCAAACTATCAGAAATTACAGTTTACATATCCAACAAAGCCAAATGATTATTTTGAAATCAACTTTTTTTTAAAACACTTCTTGTCTTCAATTTTCAAATACTTCAAATCCACCTGTATGTCATTTAAACGAACTTTTCACCGAACAATCATCTGAGATGCATAATCTTGCACAATACTAGTATATTAAGGCAGTTTGAAGTTTCAATAGTAGTCAATTGATATACAATTTTAAAAATCGTTTAAACTTTTGCACATGGTAAAAAAAAAGAATTCAAAATACTGTTTTGATGGTCCCCTAAGTCTATTTTCTTAAATATTTCATTCTTTTTCGAAGAAAACCTATTTCAAAGACTAAGCGTAAAATATTGACATTAAGACATTTTTTTTTGGGTTATATCTGACACCATACCTATTTCACAGTCTTTTCCTTTGTAACCTGGGGCACACATGCAGCTGTAATCGTTCACTTTATCATTACATGTAGCGCCGTGCTTGCATGGATTTGGCAGACATTCATTTATATCTGAAATGTATATTTCACATGACCAAACTATCAGAAATTACAGTTTACATATCCAACAAAGCCAAATAATTATTTTGAAATCAATTTTTTTTTAAACACAGCTTGTCTTGAATTTTCAAATACTTCAAATCCACCTGTATGTCATTTAAAAGAAACTTTTAACCGAACAATCATCTGAGAGGCATAATCTTGCACAATACAAGTATATTAAGGAAGTTCAAAGTTTCAATAGTAATCAATTGATATACAATTTTAAAAATCGTTTAAACTTTTGCACATGGTAAAAAAAAAGATTTCCAAATACAGTTGTTTTGGTCCCCTAAGTCTATTTTCTTTTGTATTTCATTCTTTTTCGAAGAAAACCGATTTTAAAGACTAAGCGTAAAATATTGACATTAAATAAAGGCAACAGTAGTATACCGCTGTTTAAAACTCATAAATCCATGGACAAAAAACAAAATCGGGGTAACAAACTAAAACCGAGGAAAACGCATTAAATATATGAGGAGAACAACGACACAACACTAAAATGTAACACACACAAAAACGGACCAAGCATCAGACAAAATCCCCCGAGAATAACAAATATAACATCAAAACCAAATACATGAATTTGGGATAGACAAGTACCGTGACACGTCTTATCGCAATGTGAAATTACACTAAAAAATAAGAGAAAACAAACGACGCGACGTTAAAATGTAACACACACAGAAATGAACAATAATATAACAATGGCCATATTCCTGACTTGGTACAGGACATTTTTAAAGGATAAAAATGGTGAGTTGAACCTGGTTTTGTGGCATGCGAAACCTCACACTTTAATGGGTAATGTTAGATATAACATTAAGACATTTTGAATTTAATCTGACATCATACCTATTTCACAGTTCTTTCCTTTGTAACCTGGGGCACACATGCAGCTGTAATCGTTTACTTTATCATTACATGTAGCGCCGTGCTTGCATGGATTTGGCATACATTCATTTATATCTGAAATATGTATACCACATGACCAAACTATCAGAAATTACAGTTTATAATAATTCAACAAAGCCAAATACTTATTTTGAAATCAACTTTGTTTTTAAATATGTTCAACAAGGCATGTCTTAAATTCGCAAATACTTGAAATCGGCATGTACGTCATTTACAAGAAACGAACGTCTGTATTGAACGACCACCGGCTTTTAACGACCACTGTCCAAGCCCCCCTCCCCAAAATTTAAAATTGAAAATTCATGTTAATTATGTTTACATTTACATTATTCTTAGTAAGGTAACATATCTCCGTCTTGAACGATCGGACTCATCGTTAAAATTTGTTTATATTCGAGGTCATTTTGACTTTGATACACTCTAATACCATTAATTATTTTAAAGATTTTTCAAATATGTCGATCTCGGATAAACAGTATATGTTAAAATTTGAAAAATTTTAACGTCCCAAATGTTTAGATTATGTATCGATTATAGCAAAACAAACACCATACATATACCTGTATCGCAGTGCTGTCCTGTGTAACCAATTTTACAGATACACACGTAGCCATTAACTTTATCTTTACATGTGGCTCCGTTCTTGCATTGATTTAGAAGACAATTATCTATATCTGAAACGAAAAGGATAACAAATCAATATCGTTTGCCTGAAGAAATAACTCTCTTTAAAAGTATTCAAGTCAAAAGCGTTTACCTTTGTCTTTAAAATATTCCGTTTGTATCCCCTTAAGTACCCTCTCATTTTAATTCATTATGGTTCTTTTGGAAAATAGATTAAACTACAGTTGGATAATATATTTTCATAAAGACATTAACGTTTTCATCTGACATCATACCTATTTCACAATTCTTTCCTTTGTAACCTGGGGGACACGTGCAGCTGTAATCGTTCACTTCATCCTTACATGTAGCGCCGTGCTTGCATGGATTTGGCAGACATTCATTTATATCTGAAATATGTATTCCGAATGAACAAACTATCAGAAATCCCAGTTTATAATAATTCAACAAAGCCAAATACTTATTGCCTTAAATTTTTTTTTTAAACAAGGCACGTTTTCTCGAATACTTAAAATCGACCAGTACGTCATTTAAAAAGAAATGTTTACAGAGCAATCATCTGAGAGCATAATCTTGCACAATACTAGTATATCAAGGGAGTTTTGAAGTTTCAGTAATAGTCAATTGATATTCAATTTTAAAATTCATTTTAACTTTTGCACAAGGTATTCAAAATACGGATTCTATTATCCCCTTAGTCTATTATCTTTTATTTTTCATTCTTTTTTGAAAAAAAACATATTTCATAGAATAAAAGTAAAATATTGACATTTTAATGGACATTTTGAGTTTAATCTGACATCATACCTATTTCACAGTTCTTTCCTTTGTAACCTGGGGCACACATGCAGCTGTAATCGTTCACTTTATCATTACATGTAGCGCCGTGCTTGCATGGATTTGGCAGACATTCATTTATATCTGAAATGTATATTTCACATGACCAAACTATCAGAAATTACAGTTTACATATCCAACAAAGCCAAATAATTATTTTGAAATCAATTTTGTTTTAAAACACAGCTTGTCTTGAATTTTCAAATACTTCAAATCCACCTGTATGTCATTTAAAAGAAACTTTTAACCGAACAATCATCTGAGAGGCATAATCTTGCACAATACTAGTAAATTAAGGCAGTTTGAAATTTATAATAGTAATCAATTGATATACAATTTAAAAAATCGTTTAAACTTTTGCACATGGTAAAAAAAAAGATTTCCAAATACAGTTGTTTTGGTCCCCTAAGTCTATTTTCTTTTGTATTTCATTCTTTTTCGAAGAAAACCGATTTTAAAGACTAAGCGTAAAATATTGACATTAAATAAAGGCAACAGTAGTATACCGCTGTTTAAAACTCATAAATCCATGGACAAAAAACAAAATCGGGGTAACAAACTAAAACCGAGGGAAACGCATTAGATATATGAGGAGAACAACGACACAACACTAAAATGTAACACACACAAAAACGGACCAAGCATCAGACAAAATCCCCCGAGAATAACAAATATAACATCAAAACGAAATACATGAATTTGAGATAGACAAGTACCGTGACACGTCTTATCGCAATGTGAAATTACACTCAAAAATAAGAGAAAACAAACGACGCGACGTTAAAATGTAACACACACAAAAATGAACAATAATATAACAATGGCCATATTCCTGACTTGGTACAGGACATTTTTAAAGGATAAAAATGGTGAGTTGAACCTGGTTTTGTGGCATGCGAAACCTCACACTTTAATGGCAATGTTAAATATAACATTAAGACATTTTGAATTTAATCTGACATCATACCTATTTCACAGTTCTTTCCTTTGTAACCTGGGTCACACATGCAGCTGTAATCGTTCACTTTATCATTACATGTAGCGCCGTGCTTGCATGGATTTAGCATACATTCATTTATATCTGAAATATGTATACCACATGACCAAACTATCAGAAATTACAGTTTATAATAATTCAACAAAGCCAAATACTTATTTTGAAATCAACTTTGTTTATAAATATGTTCAACAAGGCATGTCTTAAATTCGCAAATACTTGAAATCGGCATTTACGTCATTTACAAGAAACGAACGTCTGTATTGAACGACCACCGGCTTTTAACGACCACTGTCCAAGCCCCCCTCCCCAAAATTGATTTTCATATATATTTTAACTGTCAAAAGCGACCATTCTACACGCAAAACACTCGGCAATCCTCGAGTGAATCCGCTAGAACGGAATCGGCCAAGTTTAGATGATTCATTACCACACAGTTCAACAATCGGGACGTCTATTATCAAGGGAATCATCACTTATCAATAAATATTTTAAAGTTCAAGTCCTGTTTGAAGAAAAAGTGGTTATTTAAACTGAGCTATTAGCAGTTACATGATAGTGACAAAAATTGCCAAAAATGACGATAGAGCGAAAAAAAAACTTTTCTTGATAGTTATAAGGAACAAGCCATTAAATTATATATTTAGTTGAACGAAAAAACGCATTCGAAATTTGTGATGGAATCCTTTCTCAAGCTGAGAAGCAATACTGTTGCCGGAGAAGAATAGTCATGAATTCATTAATAATATACGTCATTGCATAATCATGATAATGAGGCAATTTATGTAAAATCTTAAAGATCATGTGAGGGCTCTAGCTGCACTCTGGGCTATTTTCACATGACTCAAGTTGAACATAATGTAACAAGAATCCTGTATTGTGATGTATAAAGTCAGAACAATTTAAAAGAAATTCAAAAAGGCAAGGAATAAATTTAATTACATAATGAAAGTTCTCATAATTAGTCATAGTGGATATACATACGATACCAATACATTATTGTTTATTTACACTAGTACGTTCAAACGTTATAATGCAAATAAATGCGTTAAATTGGGGAACCTTTTTTTAAAGACAACATGTATTAAGAGACCACTTTTGCCTTCTCCCTTGAGTGGTCTCTTAATACAGGTTTGACTGAATATTTTAAATATTATAGTTTTAAACATATAAAGCTGAGTACTGGTTCGTAGTCTATTTTTCAGAACAACACAAGTTCGAAATTCTTAAATAATTAAAATCGACCTGTAGTTCATATATTGTGATTCCTGATAAAATGGTCATCAGAAATAAAAATGTCTCACAAGATACTGAAACGTTTGGAGGTTCAATAATATACCATGTACTGTTCACTAAACACAAACAAAAGTATTGAAACTTTTATAACATATTTTCAAAGATGTCTATTCATTTCATGGTAATAATGTTTACATTTACATTATTCTTAGGAAGGTAACATATCTCCGTCTTGAACGATCCGACTCATCGTTAAAATTTGGTTATATTCGAGGTCATTTTGGCTTTGATACACTCTAATACCATTAATTATTTTAAAGATTTTTCAAATATGTCGATCTCGGATAAACAGTATTTGTTAAAATTTGAAAAATTTTACGTCCCAAATGTTTAGATTGTATAGCGATTATAGCAAAACAAACACCATACATATACCTGTATCACAGTGCTGTCCTGTGTAACCAATTTTACAGATACACACGTAGCCATTAACTTTATCTTTACATGTGGCTCCGTTTTTGCATTGATTTAGAAGACAATTATCTATATCTGAAACGAAAAGGATAACAAATCAATATCGTTTGCCTGAAGAAATAACTCTCTTTAAAAGTATTAAAGTCAAATACGTTTACCTTTGTCTTTAAAATATTCCGTTTGTATCCCCTTAAGTACCCTCTCATTTTAATTCATTATGGTTCTTTTGGAAAATAGATTAACTACAGTTGGATAATATATTTTCATAAAGACATTAACGTTTTCATCTGACATCATACCTATTTCACAATTCTTTCCTTTGTAACCTGGGGGACACGTGCAGCTGTAATCGTTCACTTTATCCTTACATGTAGCGCCGTGCTTGCATGGATTTGGCAGACATTCATTTATATCTGAAATATGTATTCCACATGAACAAACTATCAGAAATCCCAGTTTATAATAATTCAACAAAGCCAAATACTTATTGCCTTAATTTTTTTTTTAAAACAAGGCACGTTTTCTCGAATACTTAAAATCGACCTGTACGTCATTTAAAAAAAAACTGCTTACAGAGCAATCATCTGAGAGCATAATCTTGCACAATACTAGTATATCAAGGGAGTTTTTAAGTTTCAATAGTAGTCAATTGATATTCAATTTTAAAATTCGTTTTAACTTTTGCACAAGGTATTCAAAATACGGATTCAATTATCCCCTTAGTCTATTATCTTTTATTTTTCATTCTTTTTCGAAGAAAACATATTTCATAGAATAAAAGTAAAATATTGACATTTTAATGGACATTTTGAGTTTAATCTGACATCATACCTATTTCACAGTTCTTTCCTTTGTAACCTGGGGCACACGTGCAGCTGTAATCGTTCACTTTATCAGTACATGTAGCGCCGTGCTTGCATGGATTTGGCAGACATTCATTTATATCTGAAATATATATACCACATGACCAAACTATCAGAAATTACAGTTTACATATCCAACAAAGCCAATTAATTATTTTGAAATCAATTTTTTTTTAAAACACAGCTTGTCTTGAATTTTCAAATACTTCAAATCCACCTGTATGTCATTTAAACGAAACTTTTAACCGAACAATCATCTGAGAGGCATAATCTTGCACAATACTAGTAAATTAAGGCAGTTTGAAGTTTCAATAGTAGTCAATTGATATACAATTTTAAAAATCGTTTAAACTTTTGCACATGGTAAAAAAAAAGATTTCCAAATACAGTTGTTCTGGTCCCCTAAGTCTATTTTCTTTTGTATTTCATTCTTTTTCGAAGAAAACCGATTTTAAAGACTAAGCGTAAAATATTGACATTAAATAAAGGCAACAGCAGTATACCGCTGTTCAAAACTCATAAATCCATGGACAAAAAACAAAATCGGGGTAACAAACTAAAACCGAGGGAAACGCATTAAATATATGAGGAGAACAACGACACAACACTAAAATGTAACACACACAAAAACGGACCTAGCATCAGACAAAATCCCCCGAGAATAACAAATATAACATCAAAACCAAATACATGAATTTGGGATAGACAAGTACCGTGACACGTCTTATCGCAATGTGAAATTACACTCAAAAATAAGAGAAAACAAACGACGCGACGTTAAAATGTAACACACACAGAAATGAACAATAATATAACAATGGCCATATTCCTGACTTGGTACAGGACATTTTTAAAGGATAAAAATGGTGAGTTGAACCTGGTTTTGTGGCATGCGAAACCTCACACTTTAATGGGTAATGTTAGATATAACATTAAGACATTTTGAATTTAATCTGACATCATACCTATTTCACAGTTCTTTCCTTTGTAACCTGGGGCACACGTGCAGCTGTAATCGTTCACTTTATCAGTACATGTAGCGCCGTGCTTGCATGGATTTGGCAGACATTCATTTATATCTGAAATATATATACCACATGACCAAACTATCAGAAATTACAGTTTACATATCCAACAAAGCCAATTAATTATTTTGAAATCAATTTTTTTTTAAAACACAGCTTGTCTTGAATTTTCAAATACTTCAAATCCACCTGTATGTCATTTAAACGAAACTTTTAACCGAACAATCATCTGAGAGGCATAATCTTGCACAATACTAGTAAATTAAGGCAGTTTGAAGTTTCAATAGTAGTCAATTGATATACAATTTTAAAAATCGTTTAAACTTTTGCACATGGTAAAAAAAAAGATTTCCAAATACAGTTGTTCTGGTCCCCTAAGTCTATTTTCTTTTGTATTTCATTCTTTTTCGAAGAAAACCGATTTTAAAGACTAAGCGTAAAATATTGACATTAAATAAAGGCAACAGCAGTATACCGCTGTTCAAAACTCATAAATCCATGGACAAAAAACAAAATCGGGGTAACAAACTAAAACCGAGGGAAACGCATTAAATATATGAGGAGAACAACGACACAACACTAAAATGTAACACACACAAAAACGGACCAAGCATCAGACAAAATCCCCCGAGAATAACAAATATAACATCAAAACCAAATACATGAATTTGGGATAGACAAGTACCGTGACACGTCTTATCGCAATGTGAAATTACACTCAAAAATAAGAGAAAACAAACGACGCGACGTTAAAATGTAACACACACAGAAATGAACAATAATATAACAATGGCCATATTCCTGACTTGGTACAGGACATTTTTAAAGGATAAAAATGGTGAGTTGAACCTGGTTTTGTGGCATGCGAAACCTCACACTTTAATGGGTAATGTTAGATATAACATTAAGACATTTTGAATTTAATCTGACATCATACCTATTTCACAGTTCTTTCCTTTGTAACCTGGGGCACACATGCAGCTGTAATCGTTTACTTTATCATTACATGTAGCGCCGTGCTTGCATGGATTTGGCATACATTCATTTATATCTGAAATATGTATACCACATGACCAAACTATCAGAAATTACAGTTTATAATAATTCAACAAAGCCAAATACTTATTTTGAAATCAACTTTGTTTTTAAATATGTTCAACAAGGCATGTCTTAAATTCGCAAATACTTGAAATCGGCATGTACGTCATTTACAAGAAACGAACGTCTGTATTGAACGACCACCGGCTTTTAACGACCACTGTCCAAGCCCCCCTCCCCAAAATTTAAAATTGAAAATTCATGTTAATTATGTTTACATTTACATTATTCTTAGTAAGGTAACATATCTCCGTCTTGAACGATCGGACTCATCGTTAAAATTTGTTTATATTCGAGGTCATTTTGACTTTGATACACTCTAATACCATTAATTATTTTAAAGATTTTTCAAATATGTCGATCTCGGATAAACAGTATTTGTTAAAATTTGAAAAATTTTAACGTCCCAAATGTTTAGATTATGTATCGATTATAGCAAAACAAACACCATACATATACCTGTATCGCAGTGCTGTCCTGTGTAACCAATTTTACAGATACACACGTAGCCATTAACTTTATCTTTACATGTGGCTCCGTTCTTGCATTGATTTAGAAGACAATTATCTATATCTGAAACGAAAAGGATAACAAATCAATATCGTTTGCCTGAAGAAATAACTCTCTTTAAAAGTATTCAAGTCAAAAGCGTTTACCTTTGTCTTTAAAATATTCCGTTTGTATCCCCTTAAGTACCCTCTCATTTTAATTCATTATGGTTCTTTTGGAAAATAGATTAAACTACAGTTGGATAATATATTTTCATAAAGACATTAACGTTTTCATCTGACATCATACCTATTTCACAATTCTTTCCCTTGTAACCTGGGGGACACGTGCAGCTGTAATCGTTCACTTTATCCTTACATGTAGCGCCGTGCTTGCATGGATTTGGCAGACATTCATTTATATCTGAAATATGTATTCCGAATGAACAAACTATCAGAAATCCCAGTTTATAATAATTCAACAAAGCCAAATACTTATTGCCTTAAATTTTTTTTTAAAACAAGGCACGTTTTCTCGAATACTTAAAATCGACCAGTACGTCATTTAAAAAGAAATGTTTACAGAGCAATCATCTGAGAGCATAATCTTGCACAATACTAGTATATCAAGGGAGTTTTGAAGTTTCAGTAATAGTCAATTGATATTCAATTTTAAAATTCATTTTAACTTTTGCACAAGGTATTCAAAATACGGATTCTATTATCCCCTTAGTCTATTATCTTTTATTTTTCATTCTTTTTTGAAAAAAACATATTTCATAGAATAAAAGTAAAATATTGACATTTTAATGGACATTTTGAGTTTAATCTGACATCATACCTATTTCACAGTTCTTTCCTTTGTAACCTGGGGCACACATGCAGCTGTAATCGTTCACTTTATCATTACATGTAGCGCCGTGCTTGCATGGATTTGGCAGACATTCATTTATATCTGAAATGTATATTTCACATGACCAAACTATCAGAAATTACAGTTTACATATCCAACAAAGCCAAATAATTATTTTGAAATCAATTTTGTTTTAAAACACAGCTTGTCTTGAATTTTCAAATACTTCAAATCCACCTGTATGTCATTTAAAAGAAACTTTTAACCGAACAATCATCTGAGAGGCATAATCTTGCACAATACTAGTAAATTAAGGCAGTTTGAAGTTTATAATAGTAATCAATTGATATACAATTTAAAAAATCGTTTAAACTTTTGCACATGGTAAAAAAAAAAGATTTCCAAATACAGTTGTTTTGGTCCCCTAAGTCTATTTTCTTTTGTATTTCATTCTTTTTCGAAGAAAACCGATTTTAAAGACTAAGCGTAAAATATTGACATTAAATAAAGGCAACAGTAGTATACCGCTGTTTAAAACTCATAAATCCATGGACAAAAAACAAAATCGGGGTAACAAACTAAAACCGAGGGAAACGCATTAGATATATGAGGAGAACAACGACACAACACTAAAATGTAACACACACAAAAACGGACCAAGCATCAGACAAAATCCCCCGAGAATAACAAATATAACATCAAAACGAAATACATGAATTTGAGATAGACAAGTACCGTGACACGTCTTATCGCAATGTGAAATTACACTCAAAAATAAGAGAAAACAAACGACGCGACGTTAAAATGTAACACACACAAAAATGAACAATAATATAACAATGGCCATATTCCTGACTTGGTACAGGACATTTTTAAAGGATAAAAATGGTGAGTTGAACCTGGTTTTGTGGCATGCGAAACCTCACACTTTAATGGCAATGTTAAATATAACATTAAGACATTTTGAATTTAATCTGACATCATACCTATTTCACAGTTCTTTCCTTTGTAACCTGGGGCACACATGCAGCTGTAATCGTTTACTTTATCATTACATGTAGCGCCGTGCTTGCATGGATTTAGCATACATTCATTTATATCTGAAATATGTATACCACATGACCAAACTATCAGAAATTACAGTTTATAATAATTCAACAAAGCCAAATACTTATTTTGAAATCAACTTTGTTTATAAATATGTTCAACAAGGCATGTCTTAAATTCGCAAATACTTGAAATCGGCATTTACGTCATTTACAAGAAACGAACGTCTGTATTGAACGACCACCGGCTTTTAACGACCACTGTCCAAGCCCCCCTCCCCAAAATTGATTTTCATATATATTTTAACTGTCAAAAGCGACCATTCTACACGCAAAACACTCGGCAATCCTCGAGTGAATCCGCTAGAACGGAATCGGCCAAGTTTAGATGATTCATTACCACACAGTTCAACAATCGGGACGTCTATTATCAAGGGAATCATCACTTATCAATAAATATTTTAAAGTTCAAGTCCTGTTTGAAGAAAAAGTGGTTATTTAAACTGAGCTACTAGCAGTTACATGATAGTGACAAAAATTGCCAAAAATGACGATAGAGCGAAAAAAAAACTTTTCTTGATAGTTATAAGGAACAAGCCATTAAATTATATATTTAGTTGAACGAAAAAACGCATTCGAAATTTGTGATCGAATCCTTTCTCAAGCTGAGAAGCAATACTGTTGCCGGAGTAACATAGTCATGAATTTATAAATAATATACGTCATTGCATAATCATGATAATGAGGCAATTTATGTAAAATCTTAAAGATCATATGAGAGCTCTAGTTGCACACTGGGCTATTTTCACATGACTCAAGATGAACATAATGTAACAAGAATCCTGTATTGTGATGTATAAAGTCAGAACAATTTAAAAGAAATTCAAAAAGGCAAGGAATAAATTTAATTACATAATGAAAGTTCTCATAAATAGTCATAGTGGATATACATACGATACCAATACATTATTGTAGATTTACACTAGTACGTTCAAACGTTATAATGCAAATAAATGCGTTAAATTGGGGAACCTTTTTTCAAAGACCACATGTATTAAGAGACCACTTTTGCCTTCTTCTCCCTTGAGTGGTCTCTTAATACAGGTTTGACTGAATATTTTAAATATTATAGTTTTAAACATATAAAGCTGAGTACTGGTTCGTAGTCTATTTTTCAGAAACAACACAAGTTCGAAATTCTTAAATAATTAAAATCGACCTGTAGTTCATATATTGTGATCCCTGATAAAAAGGTCACTAGGAATAAAAATGTCTCACAAGATACTGAAACGTTTGGAGGTTCAATAATATACCATGTACTGTCCTCTAAACACAAACAAAAGTATTGAAACTTTTATAACATATTTTCAAAGCTGTCTATTTATTTCATGGTAATTATGTTTACATTTACATTACTCTTAGTAAGGTAGCATATCTTTGTTCTGAACGATCGGACTCATCGTTAAAATTTGTTTATATTCGAGGTCATTTTGGCTTTGATACACTCTAATACCATTAATTATTTTAAAGATTTTTCAAATATGTCGATCTCGGATAAACAGTATTTGTTAAAATTTGAAAAATTTTACGTCCCAAATGTTTAGATTGTATAGCGATTATAGCAAAACAAACACCATACATATACCTGTATCACAGTGCTGTCCTGTGTAACCAATTTTACAGATACACACGTAGCCATTAACTTTATCTTTACATGTGGCTCCGTTTTTGCATTGATTTAGAAGACAATTATCTATATCTGAAACGAAAAGGATAACAAATCAATATCGTTTGCCTGAAGAAATAACTCTCTTTAAAAGTATTAAAGTCAAATACGTTTACCTTTGTCTTTAAAATATTCCGTTTGTATCCCCTTAAGTACCCTCTCATTTTAATTCATTATGGTTCTTTTGGAAAATAGATTAACTACAGTTGGATAATATATTTTCATAAAGACATTAACGTTTTCATCTGACATCATACCTATTTCACAATTCTTTCCTTTGTAACCTGGCGGACACGTGCAGCTGTAATCGTTCACTTTATCCTTACATGTAGCGCCGTGCTTGCATGGATTTGGCAGACATTCATTTATATCTGAAATATGTATTCCACATGAACAAACTATCAGAAATCCCAGTTTATAATAATTCAACAAAGCCAAATACTTATTGCCTTAATTTTTTTTTTAAAACAAGGCACGTTTTCTCGAATACTTAAAATCGACCTGTACGTCATTTAAAAAAAACTGCTTACAGAGCAATCATCTGAGAGCATAATCTTGCACAATACTAGTATATCAAGGGAGTTTTTAAGTTTCAATAGTAGTCAATTGATATTCAATTTTAAAATTCGTTTTAACTTTTGCACAAGGTATTCAAAATACGGATTCTATTATCCCCTTAGTCTATTATCTTTTATTTTTCATTCTTTTTCGAAGAAAACATATTTCATAGAATAAAAGTAAAATATTGACATTTTAATGGACATTTTGAGTTTAATCTGACATCATACCTATTTCACAGTTCTTTCCTTTGTAACCTGGGGCACACGTGCAGCTGTAATCGTTCACTTTATCAGTACATGTAGCGCCGTGCTTGCATGGATTTGGCAGACATTCATTTATATCTGAAATATATATACCACATGACCAAACTATCAGAAATTACAGTTTACATATCCAACAAAGCCAATTAATTATTTTGAAATCAATTTTTTTTTAAAACACAGCTTGTCTTGAATTTTCAAATACTTCAAATCCACCTGTATGTCATTTAAACGAAACTTTTAACCGAACAATCATCTGAGAGGCATAATCTTGCACAATACTAGTAAATTAAGGCAGTTTGAAGTTTCAATAGTAGTCAATTGATATACAATTTTAAAAATCGTTTAAACTTTTGCACATGGTAAAAAAAAAGATTTCCAAATACAGTTGTTCTGGTCCCCTAAGTCTATTTTCTTTTGTATTTCATTCTTTTTCGAAGAAAACCGATTTTAAAGACTAAGCGTAAAATATTGACATTAAATAAAGGCAACAGCAGTATACCGCTGTTCAAAACTCATAAATCCATGGACAAAAAACAAAATCGGGGTAACAAACTAAAACCGAGGGAAACGCATTAAATATATGAGGAGAACAACGACACAACACTAAAATGTAACACACACAAAAACGGACCAAGCATCAGACAAAATCCCTCGAGAATAACAAATATAACATCAAAACCAAATACATGAATTTGGGATAGACAAGTACCGTGACACGTCTTATCGCAATGTGAAATTACACTCAAAAATAAGAGAAAACAAACGACGCGACGTTAAAATGTAACACACACAGAAATGAACAATAATATAACAATGGCCATATTCCTGACTTGGTACAGGACATTTTTAAAGGATAAAAATGGTGAGTTGAACCTGGTTTTGTGGCATGCGAAACCTCACACTTTAATGGCAATGTTAAATATAACATTAAGACATTTTGAATTTAATCTGACATCATACCTATTTCACAGTTCTTTCCTTTGTAACCTGGGGCACACATGCAGCTGTAATCGTTTACTTTATCATTACATGTAGCGCCGTGCTTGCATGGATTTAGCATAGAGTGGGGTGCTCATTTTCGCCACATCTTACCATGTTTTCTACAGTTTATGTTCAGGTCTAAATGTTTTTGAAGTATACTAATATTTCTATATGAAGATAACTTCAAATGCAAAATATACTTAAGCTTGAAAACCGGTTTGTTTTAAGAAAATCATCTGAAAAGTTAGATTAAAGGGTGTTTGAAATTTCCGGATGTTTTGTCAATGGGGGACACATATTCGCCGTTTTTACACATCTATTTAAAATCAAATAACCGCAGCTTTTAACAATTTTTATCAAATCAATTGCATTATAGATGAATAGCAGACATTTCAAAGGTATAAAGAATTCAAAATTAGGGCATTCAGTCAAATATTTACTTAGAAATACTTCTTTGAAATCGTGTTTTTTATTCAGGAAATTGTCCGAAAATCGTTGTCCGTTTTTCGGTCATTTTCGGTAGGAGCCGCAATATGTCTCAGTTTAAAAAAATATTATATTTGTTATAAAAATATAATTTACGGGTACATTTCTTCCATTTCAGCCATCCTTTGAAGTTTTTACACCTCATAATCCTTAAACGGCGAAATTGTGTCCCCGGCGAAAATGAGCACCCCACTCTACATTCATTTATATCTGAAATATGTATACCACATGACCAAACTATCAGAAATTACAGTTTATAATAATTCAACAAAGCCAAATACTTATTTTGAAATCAACTTTGTTTATAAATATGTTCAACAAGGCATGTCTTAAATTCGCAAATACTTGAAATCGGCATTTACGTCATTTACAAGAAACGAACGTCTGTATTGAACGACCACCGGCTTTTAACGACCACTGTCCAAGCCCCCCTCCCCAAAATTGATTTTCATATATATTTTAACTGTCAAAAGCGACCATTCTACACGCAAAACACTCAGCAATCCTCGAGTGAATCCGCTAGAACGGAATCGGCCAAGTTTAGATGATTCATTACCACACAGTTCAACAATCGGGACGTCTATTATGAAGGGAATCATCACTTATCAATAAATATTTTAAAGTTCAAGTCCTGTTTGAAGAAAAAGTGGTTATTTAAACTGAGCTATTAGCAGTTACATGATAGTGACAAAAATTGCCAAAAATGACGATAGAGCGAAAAAAAAAAACTTTTCTTGATAGTTATAAGGAACAAGCCATTAAATTATATATTTAGTTGAACGAAAAAACACATTCGAAATCTGTGATGGAATCCTTTCTCAAGCTGAGAAGCAATACTGTTGCCGGAGTAACATAGTCATGAATTTATAAATAATATACGTCATTGCATAATCATGATAATGAGGCAATTTATGTAAAATCTTAAAGATCATATGAGAGCTCTAGTTGCACACTGGGCTATTTTCACATGACTCAAGATGAACATAATGTAACAAGAATCCTGTATTGTGATGTATAAAGTCAGAACAATTTAAAAGAAATTCAAAAAGGCAAGGAATAAATTTAATTACATAATGAAAGTTCTCATAAATAGTCATAGTGGATATACATACGATACCAATACATTATTGTAGATTTACACTAGTACGTTCAAACGTTATAATGCAAATAAATGCGTTAAATTGGGGAACCTTTTTTCAAAGACCACATGTATTAAGAGACCACTTTTGCCTTCTTCTCCCTTGAGTGGTCTCTTAATACAGGTTTGACTGAATATTTTAAATATTATAGTTTTAAACATATAAAGCTGAGTACTGGTTCGTAGTCTATTTTTCAGAAACAACACAAGTTCGAAATTCTTAAATAATTAAAATCGACCTGTAGTTCATATATTGTGATCCCTGATAAAAATGTCACTAGGAATAAAAATGTCTCACAAGATACTGAAACGTTAGGAGGTTCAATAATATACCATGTACTGTCCTCTAAACACAAACAAAAGTATTGAAACTTTTATAACATATTTTCAAAGCTGTCTATTTATTTCATGGTAATTATGTTTACATTTACATTACTCTTAGTAAGGTAGCATATCTTTGTTCTGAACGATCGGACTCATCGTTAAAATTTGTTTATATTCGAGGTCATTTTGGCTTTGATACACTCTAATACCATTAATTATTTTAAAGATTTTTCAAATATGTCGATCTCGGATAAACAGTATTTGTTAAAATTTGAAAAATTTTAACGTCCCAAATGTTTAGATTGTATAGCGATTATAGCAAAACAAACACCATACATATACCTGTATCACAGTGCTGTCCTGTGTAACCAATTTTACAGATACACACGTAGCCATTAACTTTATCTTTACATGTGGCTCCGTTTTTGCATTGATTTAGAAGACAATTATCTATATCTGAAACGAAAAGGATAACAAATCAATATCGTTTGCCTGAAGAAATAACTCTCTTTAAAAGTATTAAAATCAAATACGTTTACCTTTGTCTGTAAAATATTCCGTTTGTATCCCCTTAAGTACCCTCTCATTTTAATTCATTATGGTTCTTTTGGAAAATAGATTAACTACAGTTGGGCCATAGTTATTATATTTTTAGTTTTACGAAATTTTTTGACAAAACCAATGGGTAGGAGGACGAAAAAAAACAAAAAAAAAACTGCTGCTGCTGATTTTTTTTTTTAATACCAACCGTCAATTTCAAAATTTTTTTTTTTTATTTCACCAGGAGATTTTCTACTAGTGTAACAACTATTTTTTTTTTCTTGACAAGGTTTGAATTGAAAATCAATGTGCAACAACTTACTAAATCACCAAGAGCATAAATTTAGATTCTTTCATGCAGTTATGAACTAAAATGTTTTTTTTTGCATGAAAAACACTGGGTCGGAGGAGAAAAAAAAAATAAAAATCAACATTTTTGATTTTATTTTTTTTCCTATTTGGCAAAAATTAGGGTAGGAGGGTTCGTAAAACTAAAAATAAAAAAACTACGGCCTTGGATAATATATTTTCATAAAGACATTAACGTTTTCATCTGACATCATACCTATTTCACAATTCTTTCCTTTGTAACCTGGGGGACACGTGCAGCTGTAATCGTTCACTTTATCCTTACATGTAGCGCCGTGCTTGCATGGATTTGGCAGACATTCATTTATATCTGAAATATGTATTCCACATGAACAAACTATCAGAAATCCCAGTTTATAATAATTCAACAAAGCCAAATACTTATTGCCTTAATTTTTTTTTAAAACAAGGCACGTTTTCTCGAATACTTAAAATCGACCTGTACGTCATTTAAAAAAAACTGCTTACAGAGCAATCATCTGAGAGCATAATCTTGCACAATACTAGTATATCAAGGGAGTTTTGAAGTTTCAATAGTAGTCAATTGATATTCAATTTTAAAATTCGTTTTAACTTTTGCACAAGGTATTCAAAATACGGATTCTATTATCCCCGTAGTCTATTATCTTTTATTTTTCATTCTTTTTCGAAGAAAACATATTTCATAGAATAAAAGTAAAATATTGACATTTTAATGGACATTTTGAGTTTAATCTGACATCATACCTATTTCACAGTTCTTTCCTTTGTAACCTGGGGCACACGTGCAGCTGTAATCGTTCACTTTATCATTACATGTAGCGCCGTGCTTGCATGGATTTGGCAGACATTCATTTATATCTGAAATATATATACCACATGACCAAACTATCAGAAATTACAGTTTACATATCCAACAAAGCCAAATAATTATTTTGAAATCAATCTTTTTTTAAAACACAGCTTGTCTTGAATTTTCAAATACTTCAAATCCACCTGTATGTCATTTAAACGAAACTTTTAACCGAACAATCATCTGAGAGGCATAATCTTGCACAATACTAGTAAATTAAGGCAGTTTGAAGTTTCAATAGTAGTCAATTGATATACAATTTTAAAAATCGTTTAAACTTTTGCACATGGTAAAAAAAAAAGATTTCCAAATACAGTTGTTTTGGTCCCCTAAGTCTATTTTCTTTTGTATTTCATTCTTTTTCGAAGAAAACCGATTTTAAAGACTAAGCGTAAAATATTGACATTAAATAAAGGCAACAGCAGTATACCGCTGTTCAAAACTCATAAATCCATGGACAAAAAACAAAATCGGGGTAACAAACTAAAACCGAGGGAAACGCATTAAATATATGAGGAGAACAACGACACAACACTAAAATGTAACACACACAAAAACGGACCAAGCATCAGACAAAATCCCTCGAGAATAACAAATATAACATCAAAACCAAATACATGAATTTGGGATAGACAAGTACCGTGACACGTCTTATCGCAATGTGAAATTACACTCAAAAATAAGAGAAAACAAACGACGCGACGTTAAAATGTAACACACACAGAAATGAACAATAATATAACAATGGCCATATTCCTGACTTGGTACAGGACATTTTTAAAGGATAAAAATGGTGAGTTGAACCTGGTTTTGTGGCATGCGAAACCTCACACTTTAATGGCAATGTTAAATATAACATTAAGACATTTTGAATTTAATCTGACATCATACCTATTTCACAGTTCTTTCCTTTGTAACCTGGGGCACACATGCAGCTGTAATCGTTTACTTTATCATTACATGTAGCGCCGTGCTTGCATGGATTTAGCATACATTCATTTATATCTGAAATATATATACCACATGACCAAACTGTCAGAAATTACAGTTTACATATCCAACAAAGCCAAATAATTATTTTGAAATCAATTTTTTTTTTAAAAACAGCTTGTCTTGAATTTTCAAATACTTCAAATCCACCTGTATGTCATTTAAAAGAAACTTTTAACCGAACAATCATCTGAGAGGCAAAATCTTGCACAATACTAGTAAATTAAGGCAGTTTGAAGTTTCAATAGTAGTCAATTGATATACAATTTTTAAAAATCGTTTAAACTTTTGCACATGGTAAAAAAAAAGATTTCCAAATACAGTTGTTTTGGTCCCCTAAGTCTATTTTCTTTTGTATTTCATTCTTTTTCGAAGAAAACCGATTTTAAAGACTAAGCGTAAAATATTGACATTAAATAAAGGCAACAGCAGTATACCGCTGTTCAAAACTCATAAATCCATGGACAAAAAACAAAATCGGGGTAACAAACTAAAACCGAGGGAAACGCATTAAATATATGAGGAGAACAACGACACAACACTAAAATGTAACACACACAAAAACGGACCAAGCATCAGACAAAATCCCTCGAGAATAACAAATATAACATCAAAACCAAATACATGAATTTGGGATAGACAAGTACCGTGACACGTCTTATCGCAATGTGAAATTACACTCAAAAATAAGAGAAAACAAACGACGCGACGTTAAAATGTAACACACACAGAAATGAACAATAATATAACAATGGCCATATTCCTGACTTGGTACAGGACATTTTTAAAGGATAAAAATGGTGAGTTGAACCTGGTTTTGTGGCATGCGAAACCTCACACTTTAATGGCAATGTTAAATATAACATTAAGACATTTTGAATTTAATCTGACATCATACCTATTTCACAGTTCTTTCCTTTGTAACCTGGGGCACACATGCAGCTGTAATCGTTTACTTTATCATTACATGTAGCGCCGTGCTTGCATGGATTTAGCATACATTCATTTATATCTGAAATATATATACCACATGACCAAACTGTCAGAAATTACAGTTTACATATCCAACAAAGCCAAATAATTATTTTGAAATCAATTTTTTTTTTAAAAACAGCTTGTCTTGAATTTTCAAATACTTCAAATCCACCTGTATGTCATTTAAAAGAAACTTTTAACCGAACAATCATCTGAGAGGCAAAATCTTGCACAATACTAGTAAATTAAGGCAGTTTGAAGTTTCAATAGTAGTCAATTGATATACAATTTTTAAAAATCGTTTAAACTTTTGCACATGGTAAAAAAAAAGATTTCCAAATACAGTTGTTTTGGTCCCCTAAGTCTATTTTCTTTTGTATTTCATTCTTTTTCGAAGAAAACCGATTTTAAAGACTAAGCGTAAAATATTGACATTAAATAAAGGCAACAGCAGTATACCGCTGTTCAAAACTCATAAATCCATGGACAAAAAACAAAATCGGGGTAACAAACTAAAACCGAGGGAAACGCATTAAATATATGAGGAGAACAACGACACAACACTAAAATGTAACACACACAAAAACGGACCAAGCATCAGACAAAATCCCTCGAGAATAACAAATATAACATCAAATCCAAATACATGAATTTGGGATAGACAAGTAACGTGACATGTCTTATCGCAATGTAAAATTACACTCAAAAATGAGAGAAAACAAACGACGCAACGTTAAAATGTAACACACACAGAAACAAACAATAATATAACAATGGCCATATTCCTGACTTGGTACAGGACATTTTTAAAGGATAAAAATGGTGAGTTGAACCTGGTTTTGTGGCATGCGAAACCTCACACTTTAATGGCAATGTTAAATATAACATTAAGACATTTTGAATTTAATCTGACATCATACCTATTTCACAGT
Organism: Mytilus edulis; assembly: GCF_963676685.1. NCBI lineage: Eukaryota > Metazoa > Mollusca > Bivalvia > Mytilida > Mytilidae > Mytilus > Mytilus edulis. The sequence goes on along the minus strand of NC_092353.1, from coordinate 74,354,090 downwards.
TCTTTCCTTTGTAACCTGGGGCACACATGCAGCTGTAATCGTTCACTTTATCATTACATGTAGAGCCGTGCTTGCATGGATTTGGCATACATTCATTTATATCTGAAATATGTATACCACATGACCAAACTATCAGAAATTACAGTTTATAATAATTCAACAAAGCCAAATACTTATTTTGAAATCAACTTTGTTTTTAAATATGTTCAAAAAGGCATGTCTTAAATTCGCAAATACTTGAAATCGGCATGTACGTCATTTACATGAAACGAACGTCTGTATTGAACGACCACCGGCTTTTAACGACCACTGTCCAAGCCCCCCTCCCCAAAATTGATTTTCATATATATTTTAACTGTCAAAAGCGACCATTCTACACGCAAAACACTCGGCAATCCTCAAGTGAATCCGCTAGAACGGAATCGGCCAAGTTTAGATGATTCATTACCACACAGTTCAACAATCGGGACGTCTATTATCAAGGGAATCATCACTTATCAATAAATATTTTAAAGTTCAAGTCCTGTTTGAAGAAAAAGTGGTTATTTAAACTGAGCTATTAGCAGTTACATGATAGTGACAAAAATTGCCAAAACTGACGATAGACCGAAAAAAAAACTTTATTGATAGTTATAAGGAACAAGCCATTAAATTATATTTTTAGTTGAACAAAAAAACGCATTCGAAATCTTTGATGGAGTCCTTTCTCAAGCTGAGAAGCAATACTGTTGGCGGAGTAACATAGTCATGAATTTATAAATAATATATACGTCATTGCATAATCATGATAATGAGGCAATTTATGTAAAATCTTACAGATCATATGAGAGCTCTAGCTGCACCCTGGGCTATTTTCACATGACTCAAGTTGCACATAATGTAACAAGAATCCTGTATTGTGATGTATAAAGTCAGAACAATTTAAAAGAAATTCAAAAAGGCAAGGAATAAATTTAATTACATAATGAAAGTTCTCATAATTAGTCATAGTGGATATACATGTACATACGATACCAATACATTATTGTTTATTTACACTAGTACGTTCAAACGTTATAATGCAAATAAATGCCTTAAATTGGGGAACCTTTTTTCAACGACCACATGTATTAAGAGACCACTTTTGCCTTCTCCCTTGAGTGGTCTCTTTACACAGGTTTGACTGAATATTTTAAATATTATAGTTTTAAACATATAAAGCTGAGTACTGGTTCGTAGTCTATTTTTCAGAAACAACACAAGTTCGAAATTCTTAAATAATTAAAATCGACCTGAAGTTCATATATTGTGATTCCTGATAAAAAGGTCATCAGGAATAAAAATGTCTCACAAAATACTGAACGTTTGGAGGTTCAATAATATACCATGTACTGTCCACTAAACACAAACAAAAGTATTGAAACTTGTATAACATAGTTTCAAAGATGTTTATTTATTTCATGGTAATTATGTTTACATTTACATTATTCTTAGTAAGGTAACATATCTTAGTCTTGAACGATCCGACTCATCGTTAACATTTGGTCATATTGGAGGTCATTTTGGTTTTGATACACTCTAATACCATTAATTATTTTAAAGATTTTTCGAATATGTCGATCTCGAATAAAAAGTATTTGTCATAATTGGAAAAATATTAACGTTCCAAATGTTTTGTTTATGTAGCGATTATAGCAAAACAAAAACCATACATATACCTGTATCGCAGTGCTGTCCTGTGTAACCTATTTGACAGATACACACGTAGCCATTAACTTTATCTTTACATGTGGCTCCATTCTTGCATTGATGTAGAAGACAATTATCTATATCTGAAACGAAAAGGATAACAAATCAATATCGTTTGCCTGAAGAAATAACTCTCTTTGAAAGTATAAAAGTCAAAAGCATTTATCTTTGTCTTTAAAATATTCCGTTTGTATCCCCTTGAGTATCTTCTCATTTTAATTCATTATGGTTGTTTAGGAAAATAAATTAACTACAGTTGGATAATATATTTTCATAAAGACATTAACGTTTTCATCTGACATCATACCTATTTCACAATTCTTTCCTTTGTAACCTGGGGCACACGTGCAGCTGTAATCGTTCACTTTATCCTTACATGTAGCGCCGTGCTTGCATGTATTTGGTAGACATTCATTTATATCTGAAATATGTATTTCACATGTCATTGAGCAAACTATCAGAAATCACAGTTTATAATAATTCAACAAAATTAAATATTTATTGTTTTAAACTTTTTTTTTAAAACTAAGCACGTTTTCAATTCTCGAATACTTAAAATCGACCTGTACGTCATTAAAAAAAACCTGTTCACCGAGCAATCATCTGAGAGGCATAATCTTGCACAATGCCAGTAAATTAACATGATTAGGGAAGTTTGAAGTTTCAATATTAGTCAATTGATATACAATTTTAAAAATCGTTTAAACTTTTGCACATGGTAAAAAAACGTATTCCAAATACAGTTTTTTTGGTCCCCTAAGTCTATTTTCTTTTTTATTTCATTCTTTTTCTAAGAAAACCTATTTCAAAAACTAAGCGTAAAATATTGACATTAAGACATTTTGAATTTAATCTGACATCATACCTATTTCACAGTTCTTTCCTTTGTAACCTGGGGGACACGTGCAGCTGTAATCGTTCACTTTATCATTACATGTAGCGCCATGCTTGCATGGATTTGGCAGACATTCATTTATATCTGAAATATGTATACCACATGAACAAACTATCAGAAATCACAGTTTATAATAATTCAACAAAGCCAAATACTTATTTTGAAATCAACTTTTTTTTAAACATGTTAAACAAAGCACGTCTTAAAATCGCGAATACTTGAAATCGGCTTGTACGTAATTTAAAAGAAACGACCGTCTGTAATGAACGACCACCGGCTTTTAATGAAAACTTTCCAAGCCCCCCCCCCCCCTCTAAATTGATTTTCATATATATTTTAACTGTAAAAAGCTACCAACTGCTACACGCAAAATGTGACCGCTTTATTTTGTTTAACACGACCAAATTCGCTGTATAAAACAACCACAATTTACTTGGTAAAATCAGCGACCTTCGAAAACGTGTAATTGACCGCCCTTTCAATGATCGATCTTGACTCCCTCTTTTTTGTACTCGGCCGATTCCGTTGCAAGATTAGCGGATACACCCAAGGATGGCCGATTGTAGACATGCTAACACTCGGAAATCCTCGAGTGAATCCGTTAGAACGGAATCGAACGAGTTTAGACGATTGATTACCACACAGTTCAACAATCGGGACGTCTATTACCAAGCGAAAGATCACTTATCAATAAATATTTTAAAGTTCAATTCGTGTTTGGAGTAAAATTGGTTATTCAATCGGAGCTATTACATGATAGTGACAAAAAATGCCAAAAATGACGATGATGAAGTTGATGATTACAGAATATAATTAGCATGGCTAGAGAGAAAAAAAAACTTTTCTTGACAGTTATTAGGAACGAGCCATTAAATTATATTTTTAGTCAAACAAAAAAAACGCATTCGAAATCTGTGATGGAGTCCTTTCTCAAGCTGAGAAGCAATACTGTTGCCGGAGTAACATAGTCATGAATTTATAAATAATATACGTCATTGCATAATCATGATAATGAGGCAATTTATGTTAAATCTTAAAGATCATATGAGGACTTTAGCTGCATCCTGGGCTATTTTCACATGACTCAAGTTGAACATAATGTAACAAGAATCCTGTATTGTGATGTATAAAGTCAGAACAATTTAAAAGAAATTCAAAAAGGCAAGGAATAAATTTAATTATATAATGAAAGTTCTGATAAATAGTCATAGTGGATATACGTACGATACCAATACATTATTGTTTATTTACACTAGTATGTTCAAACGTTATAATGCAAATAAATGCCTTAAATTGGGGAACCTTTTTTCAAAGACCACATGTATTAAGAGACCACTTTTGCCTTCTCCCTTGGGTGGTCTCTTGATACAGGTTTGACTGAATATTTTAAATATTATAGTTTTAAACATATAAAGCTGAGTACTGGTTCGTAGTCTATTTTTCAGAATAACACAAGTTCGAAATTCTTAAATAATTAAAATCGACCTAAAGTTCATATATTGTGATTCCTGATAAAATGGTCATCAGAAATAAAAATGTCTCACAAGATACTGAAACGTTTGGAGGTTCAATAATATACCATGTACTGTCCACGAAACACAAACAAAAGTATTGAAACTTTTATAACATAGTTTCAAAGATGTCTATTTATTTTATGGTAATAATGTTTACATTTACATTATTCTTAGGAAGGTAACATATCTCCGTCTTGAACGATCCGACTCATCGTTAAAATTTGGTTATATTGGAGGTCATTTTGGTTTTGATACACTCTAATACCATTAATTATTTTAAAGATTTTTCGAATTTGTCGATCTCGAATAAAACGTATTTGTCAAAATTGGAAAAATATTAACGTCCCAAATGTTTAGATTATGTAGCGATTATAGCAAAACAAACACCATACATATACCTGTATCGCAGTGCTGTCCTGTGTAACCAATTTGACAGATACACACGTAGCCATTAACTTTATCTTTACATGTGGCTCCGTTCTTGCATTGATGTAGAAGACAATTATCTATATCTGAAACGAAAAGGATAACAAATCAATATCGTTTGCCTGAAGAAATAACTCTCTTATAAAGTATTAAAGTCAAAAGCGTTTACTTTTGTCTTCAGAATATTCCGTTTGTATCCACTTGAGTATCTTCTCAATTTTATTAGTTATTGTTGTTTAGGAAAATAGATTTACTACAGTTGGAAAATATATTTTCATAAATACATTAACGTTTTCAACTGACATCATACCTATTTCACAATTCTTTCCTTTGTAACCTGGGGGACACGTGCAGCTGTAATCGTTCACTTTATCCTTACATGTAGCACCGTGCTTGCATGGATTTGGCAGACATTCATTTATATCTGAAATATGTATTCCACATGAACATACTATCAGAAATCACAGTTTATAATAATTCAACAGAGCCAAATACTTATTGTTGTAAACTTTTTTTTTAAAACAAGGCACGTTTTCAATTCTCGAATACTTAAAATCGACGTGTACGTCATTTAAAAAAAAACTTTTCACCGAGCAATCATCTGAGGGGCATAATCTTGCACAATACTAGTATATCAAGGGAGTTTGAAGTTTCAATAGTAGTCAATTGATATTCAATATCAAAATTCGTTTAAACTTTTGCACAAGGTATTCAAAATACGGATTTTATTGTCCCCTTAGTTTATTATCTTTTATTTTTCATTCTTGTTAGAAGAAAACAGATTGCAAAGAATAAAAGTACAATATTGACATTTTAACAGACATTTTGAGTTTATTTTGACATCATACCTATTTCACAGTTCTTTCCTTTGTAACCTGGGGGACACGTGCAGCTGTAATCGTTCACTTTATCATTACATGTAGCGCCGTGCTTGCATGGATTTGGCAGACATTCATTTATATCTGAAATATGTATACCACATGACCAAACTATCAGAAATTACAGTTTACATATCCAACACAGCCAAACAATTACTTTGAATTCAACTTTTTTTTAAAACATGGCTTGTCTTGAATTATCAAATACTTCAAATCCACCTGTATGTCATTTAAAAGAAACTTTTCACCGAACAATCAACTGAGAGGCATAATCTTGCACAATACTAGTATATTAAGGCAGTTTGAAGTTTCAATAGTAGTCAATTGATATACAATTTTTAAAATCGTTTAAACTTTTGCACATGGTAAAAAAATGTATTCCAAATACAGTTTTTTCTTGTACCCTTAGTCTATTTTCTTTTGTATTTCATTCTTTTTCGAAGAAAACCTATTTCAAAGACTAAGCGTACAATATTGACAATAAGACATTTTGAGTTTAATCTGACACCATACCTATTTCACAGTTATTTCCTTTGTAACCTGGGGCACACGTGCAGCTGTAATCGTTCACTTTATCATTACATGTAGCGCCATGCTTGCATGGATTTGGCAGACATTCATTTATATCTGAAATATGTATTCCACATGAACAAACTATCAGAAATCACAGTTTATAATAATTCAACAAAGCCAAATACTTATTGCTTTAACCCTTTTTTAAACAAGGCACGTTTTCAATTCTCGAATACTTAAAATCGACCTGTACGTCATTTTAAAGAACCTTTTTACCGAGCAATCATCTGAGAGGCATAATCTTGCACAATATTAGTATATCAAGGCAGTTTGAAGTTTCAACAGAAGCCAATTGATATTCAATTTTAAAATTCACTGAAACTTTTGCACGAGGTATTCAAAATACGGATTTTATTGTCCCCTTAGTCTATTATCTTTTATTTTTCATTCTTGTTCGAAGAAAACAGATTTCAAAGAATAAAAGTAAAAAATTGACATTTTAATGGACATTTTGAGTTTAATCTGACATCATACCTATTTCACAGTTCTTTCCTTTGTAACCTTGGGCACACGTGCAGCTGTAATCGTTCACTTTATCATTACATGTAGCGCTGTGCTTGCATGGATTTGGCAGACATTCATTTATATCTGAAATATGTATACCACATGACCAAACTATCAGAAATTACGGTTTACATATCCAACAAAGCCAAATTATTATTTTGAAATCAACTTTTTTTTAACCCACGGCTTGTCTTCAATTTTCAAATACTTCAAATCCACCTGTATGTCATTTAAAAGAAACTTTTCACCGAACAATCATCTGAGAGACATAATCTTGCACAATACTAGTATATTAAGGCAGTTTGAAGTTTCAATAGTAGTCAATTGATATACAATTTTAAAAATCGTTTAAACTTTTGCACATGGTAAAAAAAAGAATTCCAAATACGTTTTGTTTTTGGTCGCCTAAGTCTATTTTCTTTTGAATTTCATTCTTTTTCGAAGAAAACCGATTTTAAAGACTAAGCGTAAAATATTGACATTAAGACATTTTGAATTTAATCTGACATCATACCTATTTCACAGTTCTTTCCCTTGTAACCTGGGGGACACGTGCATCTGTAATCATTCACTTTATCATTACATGTAGCGCCGTGCTTGCATGGATTTGGCAGACATTCATTTATATCTGAAATATGTATTCCACATGATCAAACTATCAGAAATCACAGTTTGTAATAATTCAACAGAGCCAAATACTTATTGTTGTAAACTTTTTTTTTTAAAACAAGGCACGTTTTCAATTCTCGAATACTTAAAATCGACGTGTACGTCATTTAAAAAAAAATTCACCGAATAATCATCTGAGAGGCATAATCTTGCACAATACTAGTATATCAAGGGAGTTTGAAGTTACAATAGTATTCAATTGATATTCAATTTCCAAATTCGTTTAAACTTTTGCACAAGGTATTCAAAATACGGGTTTTATTGTCCCCTTAGTTTATTATCTTTTATTTTTCATTCTTTTTCGAAGAAAACAGATTTCAAAGAATAAAAGTACAATTATATTGATATTTTAATAGACATTTTGAGTTTATTTTGACATCATACCTATTTCACAGTTCTTTCCTTTGTAACCTGGGGCACACGTGCAGCTGTAATCGTTCACTTTATCATTACATGTAGCGCCGTGCTTGCATGGATTTGGCAGACATTCATTTATATCTGAAATATGTATACCACATGTCCAAAAATACATACATCACAGTTTATAATAATCCAACAAAGCCAAATATTTATTTTGAAATAATCTTTTTTATAAACGAGGCACGTCTTAAATTTTTGCATACTTAAAATCGACCTGTATGTCATTTAAGGTAGATCACTAGTATATATTTTTTGAGACAGATTTTTTTTATAATTTGCCAAATTGAAGATTTTACTATGCTCTTTTCAAAACTTTGATAAAAAGTATGGGTCACCGAGCTATTTTTCAAGCTATCAGTCGCTGAAAATTGCCAAAATTTGGTAAGTTTGTTCATGAAAAACACATAAGTGTGCATAAAAAAAATTCTATGAGATAGAATTTTGAAATAAATTGTGAGAAAAAAGGTTTCATAATATTTTTGAAGAAAATAAAAAGAAAACATGGTGTCATCTAACTTGTTTTCTTACTACAAGTAAAAATAGAAAATTTCCCTATAAGCCCAGTATAAATTTTGTACTAAAAGAGTTGTCTCCCCTTAAATGGCTCATTTGAAGAAAATGGTTTTAAAACAACAACAAAAAATATATTTGTTAAAATATTTTGTATAATACGATTAATTAACAAGTTTTCTTTAAATAGAAAAAACAGTCTAACCATTGAATTGCAAATCTGTCTCCAAATTTGCAGATTTAGGCCAATAACTTGACCGATTTTGTACTGTGATTGTACAATCCAAGCTGGCGGTATACCATGAATCTACCTTAAAAGAGACTGTCCACCGAACGATCAACTGAGAGGCATAATCTTGCACAATACTAGTATATTAAGTGAGTTTGAAGTTTCAATAGTAATCAATTGATATACAGTTAAAAAAAACATTTGCACATGGCATTCCAAATTGTCCCCTTATTTTATTCTCTTTTGTATTTTTTTTTTTCTAAAAAAAACAGATTTCGAAGACTAAAAGTAAATTATTAACATTTAGACATGTAGACATTTTGTGTTTAATCTGACACCATACCTATTTCACAGTTCTTTCCTTTGTAACCTGGGGGACACGTGCAGCTGTAATCGTTCACTTTATCATTACATGTAGCGCCGTGCTTGCATGGATTTGGCAGACATTCATTTATATCTGAAATATGTATACCACATGTCCAAAAATACATACATCACAGTTTATAATAATCCAACAAAGCCAAATATTTATTTTGAAATAATCTTTTTTTATTTAACGAGGCACGTCTTAAATTCTTGCATACTTAAAATCGACCTGTATGTCATTTAAGGTTGATCACTAGTATATATTTTTTGAGACAGATTTTTTTTATAATTTGCCAAATTGAAGATTTTACTATGCTCTTTTCAAAACTTTGATAAAAAGTATGGGTCACCGAGCTATTTTTCAAGCTATCAGTCGCTGAAAATTGCCAAAATTTGGTAAGTTTGTTCATGAAAAACACATAAGTGTGCATAAAAAATTTCTATGAGATAGAATTTTGAAATAAATTGTGAGAAAAAAGATTTCATAATATGTTTGAAGAAAATAAAAAGAAAACATGGTGTCATCTAACTTGTTTTCTTACTACAAATAAAAATAGAAAATTTCCCTATAAGCCCAGTATAAATTTTGTACTAAAAGAGTTGTCTCCCCTTAAATCGCTCATTTGAAGAAAATGGTTTTAAAACAAAAAAAAATATATATTTGTTAAAATATTTTGTATAATACGATTAATTAACAAGTTTTCTTTAAATAGAAAAAACAGTCTAACCATTGAATTGCAAATCTGTCTCCAAATTTGCAGATTTAGGCAAATAACTTGACCGATCTTGTACTGTGATTGTACAATCCAAGCTGGCGGTATACCATGAATCTACCTTAAAAGAGACTGTCCACCGAACAATCATCTGAGAGGCATAATCTTGCACAATACTAGTATATTAAGTGAGTTTGAAGTTTCAATAGTAATCAATTGATATATAGTTAAAAAAAACATTTGCAAATGGCATTCCAAATTGTCCCCTTACATGCCTTAGTTTATTCTCTTTTGTATTTTTTTATTTCGAAGACTTAAAGTAAATTATTGACATTTAGATATGTAGACATTTTGTGTTTAATCTGACATCATACCTATTTCACAGTCTTTTCCTTTGTAACCTGGGGGACACGTGCAGCTGTAATCGTTCACTTTATCATTACATGTAGCGCCGTGCTTGCATGGATTTGGAAGACATTCATTTATATCTGAAATATGTATACCACATGTCCAAAAATTCAGGAATTACAGTTAGCAAGTTATACAACAAAGCTGAACACTTATATTGTGATCAAAATTTGAAAAAAACAAGGCAAGTTCGAAATTTTGGAATCCTTAAGATCGACCTGTTCGTCATATACAAGACAGTCTTGACCGAAAATTCAGTCAGGAGGAATAACATTTCACAATATTTTAAATGAGTTTGAAGTTTATCTAATTGTCAATTGATTTGAAGTGTGAAAACCTGTTTGAACATTTTCACATGGTATCAAAGAGTTTGCAAGTACTTTTTGTTTCAACATGTATCACATAATTAGGAATATATCTCCCTCATGCAAAATTCGGAATACTTTATCAGATTTGGTAAAACTCTAGCTCCTTTTGGAATTGATTATCCCTTCAACGTTCTTTTTATGTCTTGATATTTTTCTATTTCAACATTGCAATCACTGACAAGAAATTAATTGTTGAAATTAGACATATGAGAATACACTAAACTGGTATCTCGGAAATACTGTGGATTCATTATTATTCGTTGGATACCACTGTTCGTGGTTTTCCAGGGTACCATTGAACCACAAATTCAAATGTTCAACGAATTTTAAATTTTCTATTATGTTCACAGATATCGGCAAAACCACAAAATCAAATATTCACGAAAATGCAAGTTTTCCTTGATCAACGAAATTGAAAGCAAAGAAAATAAATGAATTCACAGTATCAAAAAACACCATACAAGTACCTAGTTTGCAATGCTTTCCATTAAAGCCGGCTGGACATATGCACATGTAGCCATTAACTTTATCTTTACATGTGGCTCCGTTCTGGCATTCATGTTGAAGACAATTATCAATATCTGAAATGAAACGAATAACAAATAAAGACAGTTAGTTGCTCTTCAGAATTAACTCGCTTTGAAAGTCTAAAAGTTAAAAAGTGTTGACTGTTTGTCTTTCAAATAAGGGTTTCATTGTCCCCTTTGTTTATTCTCATTTGTATTTTATTCTTTTTCTAAGAAAACAATTTTCACAGAATCAAGTTATTATTTTAAAATTAAGACATACTGATTTTCATCTGACATCATACCTAATTCACAGTTCGTTCCTTCGTAACCTGGGGGACACGTGCAGCTGTAATCGTTCATTTTATCATTACATGTAGCGCCGTGCTTGCATGGATTTGGTAGACATTCATTTATATCTATAATATGTATACAACATATCCATAATTTCAGAAATTATTGTTAACAACAAAACAACAAAGCTGAATATTCATTTTGTATTTCAAAATAAAAACCACAATGCAAGTTTCAAATTCTTGAAATACTTAAAATTGATTTGTAAGTCGTTTAAAAGCAATCTTAACCTTAAGGCAGTTTGGAAGAATGATTTTGCACACAATACATTAAAGGAGTTTGGAGTTTCAATAGTAGTCGATTGGTATATAATTTAAACAAGAGTGCACACGCTGAAATGTCTCGCCTTCTATACTAATCATTGATATTATGTTGATAGTCCTAAGTATAAAGCTAAGCTTTAATACAACTGTCACATAAACTTAACATTAACCAAGATAACTAAACAAAGACCAATGAACCTTGAAAATGAGGTCAAGGTCATATGAACCATGCCAGGCAGACATGTACAGCTAACAATGCTTCTATACAACATATATAGTTGACCTATTACTTATAGTTTAAGAAAAATAGACCAAAGCACAAAAACTTAACACTGTGCAATGAACCGTGAAAATGAGGTCACGGTTAAATAAAACCTGCTCGACTGACATAAAGATCATAAAATATTTCCATACACCAAATATAGTTGACCTATGGCATATAGCATTAGATAAAAAGACCAAAAATCAAAAACTTAACTTTGACCACTGAACCATGAAAATGAGGTCAAGGTCACATGACATCTGCCCGCTAGACACGTACACTTAACAATCATTCCATACAACAAATATAGTAGACCTATTGCATATGGTATGAGAAAAACAGACCTAAACACAAAAATTTAACTATAACCACTGAACCATGAAAATGAGGTCAAGGTCAGATGACACCTGCCAGTTGGACATGTACACCTTACAGTCCTTCCATACACCGAATATACTAGCCCTATTGCTTATAGTATCTGAGATATGGACTTGAGCACCAAAACTTAACCTTGTTCACTGATCCATGAAATGAGGTCGAGGTCAAGTGAAAACTGTCTGACAGACACGAGGACCTTGCAAGGTACGCACATATCAAATATAGTTATCCTATTACTTATAATAAGAGAGAATTTAACATTACAAAAAATTTGAACTTTTTTTTCAAGTGGTCACTGAACCATGAAAATGAGGTCAAGGACATTGGACATGTGACTGACGGAAACTTCGTAACATGAAGCATCTATATACAAAGTATGAAGCATCCAGGTCTTCCACCTTCTAAAATATAAAGCTTTTAAGAAGTGAGCCGCCGCCGCCGCCGCCGCCGCCGCCGCCGCTGGATCACTATCCCTATGTCGAGCTTTCTGCAACAAAAGTTGCAGGCTCGACAAAAATCGTTTACATTTTTCATGTGGTGAAGCCTGGTGGTCGTGTGGTCTAGCGCATCGAATACAGTGCAAGGTGATTTGGTGTCACGATTTCTCAGTAGCATGAGTTCGAATCCCGGCAGGGAAAGATAACTAGAGGCTCTAAAGAGCCTGTGTCGCTCACCTTGGTCTATGTGAATATTAAAGGAAGCAGATGGATTCATGACAAAATTGTGTTTTGGTGATGGTGATGTGTTTGTACATCTTACTTTACTGAACATTCTTGCTGCTTAAAATGATCTCTATCTATAATGAACTTGGCCCATTAGTTTCAGTGGAAAATGTTAGTAAAAATTTACAAATTTTATGAAAATTGTTAAAAATTGACTATAAAGAACAATAACTCCTAAGGGGGTCAATTGACCATTTCGGTCATGTTGACTTATTTGTAAATCTTACTTTGCTGAACATTATTGTTGGTTACAGTTTATCTCTATCAATAATAATATTCAAGATAATGACCAAAAACAGCAAAATTTCCTTAAAACTAACAATTCAGGGTCAGCAACCCAACAACGGGTTGTCCGATTCATCTAAAAATTTCTGAGCAGATAAATGTTGACCTGATAAACAATTTTACCCCATGTCAGATTTGCTCTAAATGCTTTGGGTTTTGAGTTATAAGCCAAAAACTGTATTTTACCCCAAGTTCTTTGTTTAGCCATGGCTGCCATCTTGGTTGGATGGCCGGGTCACCGGACACATTTTTCAAACTACTAACCCAAAAGATGATTGTGGCCAAGTTTGGATTAATTTGGCCAAGTAGTTTCAGAGGAGAAGATTTTTGTAAAAGATTACTAAGATTTACGAAAAATGGTTAAAAATTGACTATAAAGGGCAATAACTCCTAAAGGGGTCAACTGACCATTTCAGTCATGTTGACTTATTTGTAAATCTTACTTTGCTGAACATTATTGCTGTTTACTGTTTATCTCTATCTATAATAATATTCAAGATAATAACCAAAAAGAGCAAAATTTCCTTAAAATTACTAATTCAGGGGCAGCAACCCAACAACGGGTTATCCGATTCATCTGAAAATTTCAGGGCAGATAGATCTTCACCTGTTTAACAATTCTACCCCTGTCAGATTTGCTCTAAATGCTTTGGTTTTTGAGTTGTAAGCCAAAAACTGCATTTTACCCCTATGTTCTATTTTTAGCCATGGCGGCCATCTTGGTTGGTTGGCGGGGTCACGCCACACATTTTTTAAACTAGATACCCCAATGATGATTGTGGCCAAGTTTGGTTTAATTTGGCCGAGTAGTTTCAGAGGAGAAGATTTTTGTAAAAGTTAACGACGACGGACGACGACGACGACGGACGCCGGACGCAAAGTGATTGGAAAAGCTCAGATGGCCAGGTGAGCTAAAAATATTTACAGAACTAACATTGTTTCGCTGATGTTTAGAAGACTTGTATATATATACTGTAAACCAACTTATTTTCGCGAGTGATTTATTTTCGCGACTTTCACGAGTAGAAAAATATCGCGCATATAAATATAAAACTTTGATGAGTTCTTACTTTATTATATCAAGTAAATTTTGGAATCACGAAATTAAATCGCTGCGAAATAGAGTAGAAAAATTCTAAACGCGAAGTAAAGTATCCGCGAAAATAAGTTGGTTTACAGTATATATGTGTATATAGGAATTCTGAAAAAAGTTGTTGAGAAATAGACATACATAATAAATAAAGGCAACAGTAGTATACCGCTGTTCGTAATTCATAAAATCGATTAAGAAAAAAACAAATCCGGTCTACAAACTAAAACGGAGGGAAACGCATCAAATATAAGAGGAGAACTACGACGCAACAGAAACACAACATTAAAATGTAACACACACAGAAACGAACTATAATATAACAATAGCCATATTCCTGACTTGGGACAGGACATTTTAAGAAAAAAATGGTGGGTTGAACCTGGTTTTGTGGCATGCCAAAACCCTCGCTTTTATGGCAATGTTAAATATAACATTAAAATGACAACATTATATGACAGGACTACAATACAAAGAAATGGGAGAACATATAGGACAGAGAAACACACGATTAATATCAAACAAAAAGACATATGATGAGGTTACAGCAAAGTTATAAATACTTTTTTTAAATTATCACATTAGATCACCATAAATAGAGGAATTGATCTTTCTCATACAAACTAAGAAGCCTTGATCGGTAAAATGTTAGCTTCTCTTTAATTTGATAAGCTCTATAACGATGTTCCTGTGATTTGATTTTGTTCAACACTGAAATAACTAGCATCACTGAAAAGACATTAAATGTTTAAATATATCCTATTTCGTAATGCTTTTCTTTGTAACCAGGTGGACCTCAATTATGTAAACTGCATGTTCAAAATTTCAGATATTGTAGTTTACAATAATACAACAAAGCTGAATACTTATTTTATAATAAAACAAAACACAAGGCAAGTTTAAAATTCTTGCATACTTAAACTCTATATGATCGTCATGGACAATACACTCTTGAACACAAGAGAAGTCGGAAAACTTAATTTCGCAACCAGTATTCAAACTGTGCTTTTGTAAATAAGCATTGTGTAGAAGTTTATTACATTTTGTTGAGGCCAACTAGTACGGACGTACGTACGGTGGTACAGACAGACAAGGGTAAAATCAAATGCATTTTCCGCTACGTCTGGGGCATATTAACGGGGTCAACAAATCTGGAAAGCGAAGATAAAATACCTTGTTTCGGGTGAACAAAAATCTTACTTATATAAAGAATGATACCTATGCAAAGAACAAACACACAGAAGATGATATAATCAAATTTCAATCAAAACGTTTATCTCATACGTTCCAGTAAATGCAGTGTAAAATTTACAACCTGAACGGTCTGAGATCTTTACATACAATAAGTCCTCTGATCTGTAATTTATTAAATAGTGTCCCCTTTTCCAGACAGGGAGTGGGTTCGGATGTTGATGATGATGATGGAAGTTTTAACGACCTTAACTGGCTAAACAGCCCTTGTACGGTCGATAAAACGCATTGTGGGCGATGATTGCATAATCCGGTCCACCTTTTTTTAGTTAACACAATTTCCCAGTTTTTGTTTATTAACTGGACATTCATCTTTTCAATCGATTGACGATATTTGTACAAAGGTTAACCACAGTACTGTTGGTTTAATTAACTTACCTTCACATGCTGGAAGAGGTGAATTCCATTCTCCTCCTAATCTACATTCTCTTTGTCCTGCATCTCCCTTTGGTAACTTGTACCCAGGTAAACATGTAAATGAAACTTGCGTGGTAGGTGAAACATCACTAGTCGTTGACGGAATTGTGTAGTCATTTAATCCTGTAATCTTGCATTTGATAACTGAAAAATGAAAATGTTTTTAATTTACGTTTGCTCGATACTTTCAGTCTTAAAAGAATGGTTGATGACTTCATCTTTGTCAAATCTGTGGTAAACGGTATCTCTCATCATTCGGTTGATCATCCATTTATCACACAATATCATACATGTCATACAAATACAGAATATATTCATTCACGTCTGTTTTCTTTGTTTCAAGTTAATACATACTTTCAAATATGTGTAACTCTCTTGAGTTTTGATACTCTTTAAAGATTAAATGATGCATGGCATTTATAATTCATTTAGAATTTGGCTATCTGGTAGGTTTCTTGTTTGTTATACTAGCTTTTTTAAAAATATTGTATTAGGTTTTGAATTTTGAAAATAATTTTGAATGAAGTATCACTGAAAAATTTCTAGAAATGTACATTTGTTGCAGTAAAATTAGCACCGTTACTGATCTTCCTTAGTACACCTGACGATAGAGTCGTACCATACGTGAGGGCCCGGATTTGGGTACTTCATTTCTGCATATTTTATTTTTATTTTTAGCCATTTCTCTAAATTCTCTATCTAATTTTCACATTTTTCTTTAATCTTTATATTATAGCATCAAATTATACTGTTTTATATTTTTGTGGCATATTTTTCTCAATTCTCTTGTTTTTAGCCATGTATGCCGCACGTTTTAGTCAGTATTCTCTGTTACCCTCATCCATACCCTCATAATTGTGAAAACCAAAAGGTTATTGCCGCGCATAATCAAAAAGCAAGAATCAAAACCCTATCAGGTTTAAGGGCCCTACAGTAATTTAAAAGGAGGGTTTAAAGATATAAGAGGGACATTGAACTCATTAATCAAAAATAAAGTCATGCCATGGCTAAAAAGACAAAGTTGAATTAAGGCAACAGTAGTATACCGATGTTCAAACTCATAAATCCATGGACAAAAAACAAAATCGGGGTAACAAACTAAAACTGAGGGAAACGCATTAAATATAAGAGGAGAACAACGACACAACACTACAATGTAACACACACAGAAACGGACCAAGCAATAGACAAAATCCCATGAGAATAACAAATATAACATCAAAACCAAATACATGAATTTGGGATAGACAAGTACCGTGACACGTCTTATCGCAATGTGAATTTACACTCAAAAATAAGAGAAAAAAAACGACGCAACGTTAAAATGTAACACATACAGAAACGCACTATAATATAACAATGGCAATATTCCTGACTTGGTACAGGACATTTTTAAAGAAAAAAATGGCGGGTTGAACCGGTTTTGTGGCATGCCAAACCTCCCCTTTTATAGCCATGTGAAATATAACATTAAGATGACAACTCACACTACAGGACTACAATATAAAACACAATTGCAAAAAAAACACAACACAGAAAATAAAGATTAAGCGAAACGAACCCCACTAAAATCTGGGGATGAGCTCCGGTGCTCTGGAAGGGTAAGCAGATCCTGCTTCACATGTGGCACCTATCGTGTTGCTCGCATTAGTACAAAAACGGAAATAAGCCTAACTCGGAAGGTCACATCCGTGGAAATGGAACGGAATTGCAGTTACGACATTAATTGATAATCCGGATTTGGTATTTTTTTCTCAATCGATTTATGAAATTCGAACAGCGGTATACTACTAGTTCCTTTATATACCATTTGAATACGACTGTTACTTACCTGAACATGTCGGTAGGGTTCCCATCCAAAAAGGTCCTATTTTACATGTTAGAATAGCATCTCCACTCGACATTGAATAACCAAAGTCACAAACATACTTTACAATACCACCAACATCGAGTGTATCTACAGTTTTTGTTGCATCCATTACACTGTCTGGTTCTTGGCATGGAATTTCTGGAAACGAAGTATTTATCCAATTATAGCAATATTTTTTTAATAACACTGATTTTGATTCTTTGGATATCTAAGAGCTAACAATTTGAACACAAAAGAAGATTTAAAACTGGATAGGTGGTTTCGTGTTCCCCTATACGTCATAAGGAGGTGAGTTCAAACCAACGACTTTAAAACGGGTATTTGATGCTTCTTTGCAGCATTAAGGAGTAAGACCACATACTTATCGGATCGGAGTCAGAACAATGTTTCTGACTGATTTAGGTGACATGTCTTCCTGCGAACTGTTACTTGTGATTAAGCACGCTTAAGATCTGACTCAGCGTGTAGGACTAGTAGAAAGTATGGTTCATAACATTTAATTGTTCTTGTCCTGAATACACATATTAGTTTGCCGCTGGACATTAGGCAGCCATTCATAATCAATGCATTTAATTTATTAATTGGAATATTTAAGGGATCTTTTATAGACGATATGAAAACATGAGTTTATATTAAAAAAAGACGTGGTTTGATTGCTAATGAGACAACTCTTCACAAGAGACCAAATGATACAAATAAACTACTATATGTCACCTTTAAAATGAGCAAAACCCATTACAAATAGTCAACTATAACAGGCCCTGAAATGAGTTTAGCTATTGTATTTTCTAGATAACTAGTATGGTATATACATGTATGTAACTTCCCCTAAATTAAGTTAGTTTTCAATGATCATGGATTTAATGATGCATGTGATGATTGTTTATATTGGTCTAATGTTGGAAATATATAAAAGAACATGTAGTATTATTACAATGGCACAGAAATTACCAACTACAGGTCACCGTAAAAGTTGTTTTTTTTAATAGTAATTGATGGAACCAATAGATTTTATAAATTGTCTTTGACTTACTTGCCCGACAACTCTTGCCGTAAAATCCTGTTGCACATGAACATGAGTATCCGTTAACCTCGTCAATACAAGTGCCTCCATTCTTACAAGGATTAATGTAGCCACAATCATCGATATCTAAAGCATATATTAGTAAGACATATTAGTAAGCCATATAAATGTGAAACATTGATAACTTAAATACATTTATGTATTTAAAATATTGATTTTATATAAAGCAGTTATCTAACTTTTGATCAAATATGATGAAGCAATGAGGTGTTTTATGTTAAAAAGCTAATCAAATAATTTGCAAGAAGCAAGTATCTCTCGGACTGTTTTTGAGGTGTTTTGTACTTACCTTAGTGAATGGGTACGGTGAGAATTTGAGGCTGGACAGTCTTGATGTATCTAATAGTTGGAGTTTGCTTAGAATTATCATTAGGCAACTTGAAGAACCATTAAGTGGGTGTATGTTGTTTTCAAATACTTTTTTTTTTAATTTTCATTGCAAAAAATTTTAGCTTTGAACGAATGATAAGTTTGTTCTTTTAAAAGGTTAATCAAATGTGAAAACAACGTATAATCCATCGACATTTGGATGGTTTTCAAATTATGAAATTGCAGATTTCGTATTCGTAAAATTATGGATATTTTTCATGTATTTATTTTGCTTAGAATAATGTCTATTACAGCATTGTGTTGTTGGTTATTCTGAAATTTCAAAAATTAAACATTTGTGCATAAAGCCCAATAGATATGAAAAATATTTGTTTATTGTTTACTTATTTGACAGTGTTTCCCCGCAAATCCTTTTGGACATGAACAGAAATACCCATTGGCGGTATCTCTACAGGTGGCTCCATTTGTACAAGGATTTTCGTAGCCACAGCCATGAATTTCTGAAAGAAAATATAACTAAATAAACAGAATATCAAATCAAAGTGCGAAATGAATATTTAGTCTACTAGGCGAAAGTGAGAAAATGTGTTTAATTGTTGAGTGGCGTCTAAACAGAATTTGATTTAAATGATATCGTGTTTAGGACAATAGTTTTGTCTACCTTTAGAAGGATTATGGCATCTACGATTCCGTAGCACCTGAGATCACCCCTAGTTTTTGGTGGGGTTTGTGTTGCTTAGTCTTTAGTTTTCTTCTGTTCTATGATTTGTTTGTTTGTCCTTTTATTTTTAGCCATGGCGTTTTTAGTTTATTTTCAATCTATGAGTTTGACTGTCCCTCTGGTATCTTTCGTCCCTCTCTTAAAATAATTTTTAGTTTGAATCATGCATAATTTCTGTGTGGAAAAAAATGAAAATCTCGCTTACCACTCTCGCAGTTTGTACCAGTATACCCATCAGGGCAGGTACATGTATATCCATTTATTTCGTCCTTACATGTGCCACTATTTTTACATGGATTAGTTTCACATTCATCAACGTCTGAAAAATAAACCTCCATCTTATTAGTATACTAATATAAAACATAAATTATTAGTTCATATTATACAAAACATGTGTACTAAATTGCAAGTTGATGTGACCAGAATTTCATTGTTAACTAAATTATTGTGTTGCAGGATTTGTTTCGAGGAATATCAAAATGTTGTTCTCGTAATGTGATTTTACTGCAAAAGGTAATAGTTCAATAAATGTCTGAAATATCATATCTTCAGTTTGTTCGCAGGGAATGAAACCAGATTGAAGGTAGGCTTATGTTATATGAAGCATGTTTCAACAATTGTAAAAGAGGGGCGAAAAGTACCAGATGAACAGTCAAACTCATAGATCGAAAATTAACTGACAATGCCAGGGCTAACAAGAATGTGTCCATAGTACACGGATGCCCCACTCGCATTATCATTTTCTATGTTCAGTGGACCATGAAATTGGGGTCAAAACTTTAATTTGGAATTAAAATTAGAAAGATCATATCATAGGGAACATGTGTACTAAGTTTCAAGTTGATGTAACTTTAACTTCATCAAAAACTACCTTGACCAAAAACTTTAACCTGAACTTTGCACTATCATTTTCTATGTTCAGTGAACCATGAAATTGGGGTCAAAACTATAATTTGGCATTAAAATTAGAAAGATCATATCATGGGGAACATGTGTATCAAGTTTCAAGTTGATTGGACTTCAGCTTCATCAAAAACTACCTAGACCAAAAACTTTAACCTGAAGCGAACGGACGCACAGACGGACGGACGAACGAACTAACGGAGGCACAGACCAGAAAACATAATGCCCCTCTACTATCGTAGGTGGGGCATAAAAATGAAAAAGACAGACAACTAATAGTATACAAGAAACAGCATAGAAAACTAAAGTCTGAGCAACACGAACCCCAACAAAAAACTAGGGATGATCTCCGGTGCTCAGAAAGGGTATGAATATCCTGTTCATCATGTGGCACCCGTCGGGTTGCTCATGTTATTACAAACCCCGTAAATAGTCTCATTCGGTAGGTCACATTCATGAAAAGGGAAGGGAGTTGTAGTTACGACGTAAGAAACATATCCGATATCACCTGTGAGACGGTTATTCCATAACGGTCAACCAACTCGTGATGGCGTCCGTAAAATTTACGAAGGGAAGATTTCAACTTAGCTATTTGGATCTCTTGGTTTTACAGCTTCCTTGTGAGCAGCAACATTATATCAAGGATATCGTAATAGGAAAATCAAGCCCGGGAATGTCGTATCCATTGGGAAATATATACTACGTATGCAGGCGCTATTGGAATGTTGCTACATAGAAATGAAAAGTTCACAATTGGGAAGCTGAAATCCTCTCGTTTGGTGTAAAGTATGGTTTTCAACCAACCCTCATTGTCAATTTCTAGATGTAAGTAAAGATATGAGGCAGACTTAACTTTATCTGTTGTAACCTTTATCTCTAATCGATTGTAAATTGTATAGTTGATATAACCATATGGAAAACAATGAAAGTACCAGACATATTTAGCTTGTATCTGTATTAAACTCAAGCTGTATATGTTACTCAATTACAAAGTCCTCTCAAATAATTCCTATTTTCGACTGTCCAACCTTTTGGTCTTTTTTCGTAGCGTAATTAAAGTATTTTTTTTAATGCATATGTAGCCAGGTGTCAAATTAAAATGTATAAAGATGATTTTTTGTTTATTGATATATTATTGAGAAATTCAGCGTCTAATTTTCTTCACTGTATAAAGCAATTATTTATTGCGATCTTTGATCATGTTTTGGAGCACTGTCCTTGGGTAATGTTTTCAAAACAACGTATGGTATGCGAACAATTTCTTTGGCTTCTATTTAAATTGAAATTGCGAAAATATTCTTAAATTATCTTTCAAATATACGTCAATTTTCCTTTGGTATGTTATTAATTTTCAAGGGGTCTTTGAATTGATAAGTGTAATGTTTGTTTCGGACAATGTTTATTAACTACTTACCGGTAGAGCAATATTCATCGGTAAACCCAGGAGGACATATGCAGTTATATCCATTCGCTTTGTCTTTGCAAGTTGCTCCATTTTTACAGGGACCAGATGCACAGGTCGATATTGCTAAATGTTTTAAGGAAGAATATATATCACGTGATATAAATACGTCATCATTTCAAGATGCAATATATTCTAAATAATAATATTCAAATTGCACGAAATAAGTATTAACAAAAATACATATCTCCAATGTAAATTTATACAGATGAGGTCCATAAAAATTGATAAAATTCCACCAATCAACGAAACGAACGTGGAAAAAAAGTCAAAAATTCCACCAATCAACGAAACGAACGTGGAAAAAAGGTCATGTTGCCAACTTTTCAGGCCGTTTCCGAAGAAAATGGTGGCTTAAACCTGCTTTAATAGCTAGCTAAACATCCCACTTGTATGACAATTCTCTATTTAGGTCCTCTAAATTGATATAAGGTTTCAATTGGTTCTTTTTCGTTTGCATTGCTGCAATTTTGCAAAATAGTTGCTAGTCATACATGTAGCTGAATATACAGTATGCGTTTGTTCCATCCTGAAGC
Source organism: Mytilus edulis (assembly GCF_963676685.1). Lineage (NCBI taxonomy): Eukaryota > Metazoa > Mollusca > Bivalvia > Mytilida > Mytilidae > Mytilus > Mytilus edulis. The sequence continues at coordinate 74,331,455 of NC_092353.1, read as the reverse complement.
ATTATTGTGAAATATACATGTATCTCACGTGGATTCCCTTGGGTATTTCTGTCATTGACAATATACCATCCTTAATTTTGTATACAGTCAAAAGTTAACTTTGCCAAAGTGAGTTGCAACTCCAGCTTTATTGCAATTAAATCATTTACAAACTATCTGAAAATGTGAGTTTAAAGTTTTGTGCGAAATATAGGGAAAATGAAAAGTTTAATCGGTATTGCTGTAATCTACATAACTGTTTTCTCAGGGGTAAGTAAGGGATCAACCATTTAAGGTGGTAGACCTTTGTTCAGGGAGACAACTCTTTAAATCAGTTATGTGTTTGTTAAAGTCAAGTTTCATCAATGTTTTTTAAGCATTTACCTGAAAGAGATTGGAAATAATCTATGTAGCCTAGAAGCTTAGAATATATTTATGAAAATGGTTGACACAAACGTACTGATGATTTTAAGAGTTATTTCCCTTAACCTAGGTCTACCTCCTTAACCTAGGAAAAAGGGGGAGTATGTTATTTTATCTGATCAAAACGGGATCAAGTTTATTTAAATTTTCAACGCTATCAATCAAATTATTTTTTTCAATATTTAACACTATATAGTATGAAGAAAATCTGGAAACAATATTTCTTAGATGAATTTTTACTTAAATGAATATGTTGATAAAATACTTTTACTCACATGATATTTGTTTTGCTACAAGAGAAAGAATAAAATTTCTAAAGTATAATCGATATCGATCGTCGGGTTTTTTGTTTTGTTTTTGTACGCACGTGTAGTGATTTGTTGTCATGAATATATACATCCTACATGTATGAGGGGTTTACAGAACAAAAAATATTTGGCAAATTGCTGAATAAAAAGCCAAAAGTATGAAAATAAGGAATACATAATAATGGGTTGCTGAAATTGAAAAATCGAGAATAAGTGTCAAAATGAATAAAAAAGAATAGAGAAAAATCTTTAAAAAGTTAAAGAAAAAAGCAATGAAGGACCATACTCCACTGATAAATCAACATTCAGCTATCGTCTGTATATAAGTTTTTTTTCTTATTCATCTGAATATTTTTTTTTCTTATTTCGGTTCTGATTTTGTTCAATTGTTTTCTATTGATGACCTTTTATGGCGCCTTACATTCGTCTTACTCTGTTGTCAAAGTGGAGTCAATAATATTTTGGACGCCATTGCGTGATTTCCTTTTTAGCTCACCTGGCCCGAAGGGCCAAGTGAGCTATTCCCATCACTTTGCGTCCGGCGTCCGTCGTCGTCGTCCGTCGTCCGTCGTCGTCCGTCGTCCGTCGTCCGTCGTCGTTAACTTTTACAAAAATCTTCTCCTCTGAAACTACTGGGCCAAATTTAACCAAACTTGACCAAAATCATCATTGGGGTATCTAGTTTTAAAAATGTGTGGCGTGACCCGGCCAACCAACCAAGATGGCCGCCATGGCTAAAAATAGAACATAGGGGTAAAATGCAGTTTTTGGGTTATAACTCAAAAACCAAAGCATTTAGAGCAAATCTGACGGGGTAAAATTGGTTATCAGGTCAAGATCTATCTGCCCTGAAATTTTCAGATGAATCGGACAACCCGTTGTTGGGTTGCTGCCCCTGAATTGATAATTTTAAGGAAATTTTGCTGTTTTTGGTTATTATCTTGAATATTATTATAGATAGAGATAAACTGTTAACAGCAATAATGTTCAGCAAAGTAAGATTTACAAATAAGTCAACGGGACCGAAATGGTCAGTTGACCCCTTTAGGAGTTATTGCCCTTTTTAGTCCATTTTTAACCATTTTTCGTAAATCTTAGTTATCTTTTACAAAAATCTTCTCCTCTGAAACTACTGGGACAAATTAATCCAAACTTGGCCACAATCATCATTGGGGTATCTAGTTTAAAAAATGTGTGGCGTGACCCGTCCAACCAACTAAGATGGCCGCCATGGCTAAAAATAGAACATAGGGGTAAAATGCAGTTTTTGGCTTATAACTAAAACACCAGAGCATTTAGAGCAAATCTGACAAGAGTAAAATTGTTCATCAGGTCAAGATCTATCTGCCCTGAAATTTTCAGATGAATCGAACAACCCGTTGTTGGGTTGCTGCCCCTGAATTGATAATTTTAAGGAAATTTTGCTGTTTTTGGTTATTATCTTGAATATTATTATAGATAGAGATAAACTGTAAACAGCAATAATGTTCAGCAAAGTAAGATCTACAAATAAGTTACATGACCAAAATGGTCAGTTGACCACTTTAGGAGTTATTGCCCTTTATAGTCAATTTTTAACAATTTTTCTTAAATCTTAGTAATCTTTTAGAAAAATCTTCTTCTCTGAAACTACTGGGCCAAATTTAACCAAACTTGGCCATAATCGTTATTGGCGTATCTAGTTAAAAAAATGTGTCCGGTGACCCGGCCAACCAACCAAGATGGCCGCCATGGCTAAAAATAGAACATAGGGGTAAAATGCAGTTTTTGGCTTATAACTCAAAAACCAAAGCATTTAGAGAAAATCTTAGTAATCTTTTAGAAAAATCTTCTCCTCTGAAACTACTGGGCCAAATTTAACCAAACTTAGCCATAATTGGGGTATCTAGTTAAAAAAAATGTGTCCGGTAACTCGGCCAACAAACCAAGATGGCCGCCATGGCTAAAAATAGAACATGGGGGTAAAATGCAGTTTTTGGCTTATAACTCAAAAACCAAAGCATTTGGCAGGAAGTAAAATTGTTGATCAGGTCACGATCTATCTGCCCTGGAATTTTCAGATGAATTGGATAATCGGTTGTTAGGTTGCTGCCCCTGAATTGGTAATTTTGAGGAAATTTTGCTGTTTTTTTTTGTTATCTTGAATATTATTATAGATAGAGATAAACTGTAAACAGCAATACTGTACAGCAAAGTAAGAACTAAAAATAAGCCACTATGACCAAAATAGTCAATTGACCCCCTAAGGAGTTATTGCCCTTCATAGTCAATTTTTAACAATTTTCTTAAAATTTGAAGATTTTCAATAACATTTTCCACAGAAAGTACTGTTATAGATAGAGATAATTGTCAGCAGCAAGAATGTTTAGTAAAGTAAGATCTACAAACACATCACCATCACCAAAACACAATTTTTTCATGAATCCATCTGTGTCCATTGTTTAATATTCACATTGACCAAGGTGAGCGACACAGGCTCTTTAGAGCCTCTAGTTACATTTTACGAAAATAATTAAGTTGCTTACAATACACTATGTTCCTCCATCTCCCACCACAGCTTTGTCTCCTATTTCCACCACAAGCAAAATTACATTCTCGTCTAGGTCTTCTTCTGTAAACTCTCTTATTACCGCGGGCATTTCCACAAAAACACTGTCTAGAAAACTTAAATGATAAAATACATAAAAATTAATTTCGTTCAAACAAGCACCGCACTAAAAACTAAAATTTCGTGTAAGGTCACTGCAATTTAATTTGCTCGGAACTTTCGAGAACGGGTACTTCCGTTCTAAGAAACAGACAAAATATGCAATTCTCTTTAATTTTGTTTCATGCTTTTAATTTAAAATCGATTGTCAAAAGGATTCGTCGGTGATCACCAGTCTTTCAACTTTCATAAAAAAAAAGTTTTTTAAAAACAACCAAAATTTTCAATTTCTACGGTTTAGTTGATCCAAGATCTTTCCAACCTATAGATCGAATCTGAACTTTACTGTACACCTAATCTACACTAACCTGTACACCGAAGAAGCTATATTCGGAACATAATTTTGCACATTTTTGTAACGTCATTTTTCTATCTACATGTTTCACATCTAACATCCGGGCTCGATTGTCAACAATACATCCAATAAATTTGTAACCTATAAAGATCAAATCAAAATTATTAATTTTCAAATTGTTAATAACATCTGTGGCAAGGTCACAAACAAGTCATTACCAAGTTATTGGTTGGGTTTTTTTTTTTTTAAATGTATTTGGAATTTTTATCGTAATTGCACAAACAACAGAAACTTGTATTTACATCTATAAAGAAGTGTATATATAATTCTCTTTTTACGTTCAATTTCGAAGTAAGTAAAGATATGTGTATTTGAGTCTGAGTTTTTTGTTTTACATTTGCCTTTATAAGTGTCCATATACTATACAACTGATAAAAAAAATGAGATTCAAGCAAAATATGTTGTACATATATCAAAACATTCGGGGAAAATTGAATGAATCCTTCATTGAAAAAAAAGTCCTTTTCGTACTATAATAATAATCATTATCTTAAGCATTTGGATTAGTTTTGTTACAACTCAAACATGTTTACCTAGGATCCGTTGTGGTATTTTAAGACGCACTTTATTTTGTTTGTCCCCAGAGTGTGAACCTTCATCCTCGCCTGGACGTCTGTTACGATTTCTTTGTGAAAAAACATTGTCAATGTTTACCACTAAAAGTAGAAAAGTATAACACTATAAAAAACCAATTGTACATAATTGCTTGTCACAAGACTATCGCGAGTAAAGGATGTTGAATCCTAGTTTTTTGGGGTTTTTTTGTCAGATATTTGGAATCCTCTAGCTTTATTCCTTTAGTGACCTTTCATTCTTCCCGCTAACCCCTACTTTACTTTTAAAGTTCTATATAAATGCGTCAGGAGCCTGTAATTCAGTGGTTGTCGTTTGTTTATGTGTTACATATTTGTTTTTCGTTCATTTTTTACATAAATAAGGCCGTTAGTTTTCTCGTTTAAATTGTTTTACATTGTCTTATCGGGGCCTATTATGTAGCTGACTATGCGGTATGGGCGTTGCTCATTGTTGAAGGCCGTACAGTGACCTTTAGTTGTTAATGTCTGTGTCATTTTTGTCTTTTGTGGATAGCTGTCTCATTGGCAATCATACCACATCTTCTTTTTTATATATTCATAACGCCGTTTTGAAAGTCTTACAAAATCCGTGTTACCTATATATTTTGTGCAGTTATTTAAGTTAAACAGAGCCATTGTGTGAAAAATTTAGAGAGAATCATTTCCAGCTAGTATGGCAAATAACTCAAAAACAAAATCACCGAAGATAAGCAAAATTAATATCCTCAACTTTCGTTTTAGACGAAATGTTTTGATTACAAACCAGCCGCTTTGATAATTCAATAAGAGTTTGCTTTATATAAATTTTGTGCCTTAGATAAGCATATTGTGACAAGAACACTTCAGTATCCACGAACTCATAAGGAAATATAATATTGATAATTTTAAAAAATGTAGGATTGAATTTCTAGCATTGATGAGCATGTCCCAAATAAGGAACTTCGTCAGAAGATTTTTTTTAATTCATTCACATATAATATAGACTCGGAACGATGTTCACCGAGGATCATAATGACCCTAGAAGTTGATTAAACAGACAATTATGTTGTAAAAACTGATAAAATCGTTAATCAAATATAAAAACAAACATACTTCTTAACAGTAATGATATAGCATTTGTTTTTTTACCTGCAAAACATTCGAACAAGTTATAAATAGTTTTTATAAGTACAGAATAACAACTTCACACCGTTAAACATATTTGATTATTACATGACAGTTTTTATATCAAAATGTGTTGTCAGCCTTAGGTAATGTCATCAGCAAAAGACATTCGGCAATCCTCGGTAGAATCCGCTATTCTCATGAGGGTACGGAATCGGCCGAGTTGAGACGAATTCAGTACAAGAGTTAAAGGCTCGATGGTTGATATTGCCAAGGGACTTATATGTTTTTCTGTTTCCTGATATTTGCCTTTCATTCTACTTTGATTTCATTGAAATCGTAACAATATTTTCTGATAATGAAAGCAGGCGCGGATCCAGAGGGGGGGGGGGGGGGTCCGGGGGTTGGAACCCCTCTTTCTTTTTACGATCAATGCATTTGAATGGGGACATGTAATTGGAACCCCCCTTTTTCCTGGGTTAGGAACCACCCCCCCCCCCCCCCCTTTTTTTAAAATGGCTGGATCCGCCCCTGATGAAAGTAATCATTTAGTGAAAAGTTCTCTTCTAGATATTGTAATGTGTTCTTCCGGGGAACACAGTCTGTGTGAAAAATACCATTCAGTGATTTATTGTAATGTTCATCTTGGGTACACATAATAAATGTGAAACATTAGTAAAATGTCCCCCTCAGGAATATTGCAATATTTTTTTTCTGAAGAACACATAAACTAAATACAATTTAGTAAAATGTTCCAGTTGGGAATATTGAAATGTTCATTTGGACAACACATAATACAAGTTACACTTTCCTGACATGTTCACCTGAAAAATATGTTATTGTAATAAAGAACATATATTAAAAGTTATAATTTAGTGAAATGTTTCCCTTAGAATTATTAAAATGTTAATCTTTGAAACACATGATACAAGTTACCATTTAGTAAAATGTTCCCCCATAGAACCTTGTAATAAATGTTCCTCAGGAGGGCACATAATAAAAGTTGCCCTTAGTGAAATGTTCACCTAGTTTAAAGGCATATTGTAATGATCATCTTGAGAGCATAGACGAAAGCTTCCATTTAGCTCTTTTTCGAAATCTACAAGGGTTTCTTTTACGTGCAAGAGATATGGCTCTCTCTTTACACGGGTCAACCATTCATCGTCCCCTTCCGACGAACTATCATTGTTTCCTCAAGACTATACACGCTAATGGTGTCAGGGGTGAGCCGAAAATTCAGTCCCTGAAATTTTCATCTTTTAGTGAAGTGTTCATTTGGTGAACACATAATACAAGTTACACTATACCACTTAGTGAAATGTCTCCAATAGAGTCTTGTAATGTTCCTCTTGAGGACACATAATAAAAGTTACACTTTAGTGAAATTGTTTCCCTGGGAAATATTGTAAACTTCCTCTGGAGAACAAGTGATGAAAATTACAAATTTAGTTAACTGTTCTTCTAGGGAACACATAATAAAAGTTACACTTTAGTGAAATGTTTCTCTAAGGAATAATGTAATGTTCATTTGGGGAACACATAATAAATGTTATCATTTAGTGAACTGTTCCTCTAGGGAACACAATTAAAAAAAAATAGTATGGCCATTTACAATCATGATGAATAGTATCATACATTCACAAATGATTTGAACGCTTTCAAGAATTTTAGCAAAACAAAAAAAAAGCGGCATCGATGGGCCCAATGTAAAAAAAATATATACGATTTACTAAAGTCGAAAATATGGAAAGTTTTGTTATTACATTGGGGTCAATAAATGGGGGTCCATATCGCAAATAAAATAAAAGTATACATGGTCACCGTAACTATGATTTGTTCTTTCAAAATCCCTTTTTTCTCGATTTACCAAAAAGACAGCCGTGTACATGTTCAGGTAAATAAGATAAAGTTATAATTTTATATTATCAAAACATAAACTATAAAATTAGTGAAGTATTACGACCCATGTGTTACAACTGTCACAATAAATGTAATAAATTGACCTTGTTATTATAAAACTTAAATTTGTGAAATAAAAAATGTGAGAAAAATTAATCCTGTATTACATCTTTGTATAAAAAAAAAATAAAGAACTATCACAATTAATGGCGCATAAAACTGCAATAAAGAATCAGAGGTGTCATATAAAGAAGATATTCCAACTAGGCAGAAACCCAAAGAAATGTCATTTTATTTTAATACGTTCCCGGTGTTAATTTATTTGTATTGTATGATTTTTTTTTGTCAAAGAGCATTGACAATGAAGGAGCTACGACTAGAAAACAGTTTGGCTCATTGAATTCGAAAACCAAAAAAGATTATTTACCTAATGCGTAATGGATCCGAGCATGGCTGTAATGGTGTGCTTTAAGATCGGGTTGAGGGGTAAGGTTTTGGTTTTCTTTTCTATTTTAAATGTGTTTGTTTTACCAATAAAATAACGTATAGGATCTTCAGTGTCATTTAAAAAACATTTTTTGATAAGGTTTGGCAAATATCTACTAACTTTATTCATATATGCAAATTGTCATTTGGGGTAAAAGGACATCATAAAGTTTCCTTTTTGCATTACAGTTTTCAAGTTTTACCATTTAACCAGTTCATTTATCCTTAAAATCATTGTAATTTTAAAAGGTTTAAACAGTTATTATATCTTAGCAATTTGAGAGACCAAATAGTACATATTAAATATAATATATAAATGTATCATTCTAAGATATATACCACCTCCTTTAAACACTAAAAGTTACATTAACATATATATATATATATATATATATATATAAGGAGATCTAGATGCGGTATGATTGCGAATGAGACAATTCTTCACAAGAGACCTTATGGAACAGAATTAAACACCTATTGGCCACCGTACGGCCTTTAACCATGAGCAAGGCCAATACAGCATAATTAAGAATTGGATGCTTCTTTTTGTACCTTTATTGGGGTGTAAACGCGTTGACCGAAGTACATTTTGTATGAAGCGCAGAAGCGCTTCATTCTAAAAATGTGCGCACGGTCAACGCGTTTACAATCCTATGAAGTTACAAAAAGAAGCAATTCAATACTTATAATTACATTTTTTATCTAGTAGTATCATGAAAACACGATTTACATCAAGTTTTTACTTAATTTACCTGTGCACTTTATTATGGGACCTCGTGTCATCATGAATGATAAGTTTTATTGTGTAATGCAACTGCTTAAGGAATAACACGTGATGTGCAGTTAGCCAATCAGAATAACGTATTATAATGAAAGTTAACATACATCCAATGTATAAAAGACCTCGAAATGACAAATGTAAAACAGTTCAAACGAAAAATCTAACAGCAAAATAATGTACAAAAAGAAGGAAAACAAATATGTAACAACAAACAACAACTACTGAATTACAAACTCCTGACTTGGGACAGACACTTATTAGGGAATATCGTGTCATCATGAATGTAACATTTCATTTAAGAATTGAATGCTTCTGTTTGTTAATTCATTGGGGTGTAAAAGCATTGAGCGAAGTACATTTTGTATGAAGCATGAAGCATGGAGGCGCTTCATTCTAAAAATGTGAACACGGTCAATACTTTTACAACCCTATTAAATTACCAAAAGAAGCATTCAAAGTTATAACTATTCTGCATGTCTTACTATGATCATAAAGATACGTTTTCTATCATTTTTTTTTTTTCTTTTACTTACCCGTGCACTTTATACTGCAACTAGTTGTGTTTATTTCCTAATTACAGTAACACAGCTATCCTTTGTACAATGTCAATTTCATCGTGGAACACTTTCTCCATAATCAGAGGTTCATGAAGGGTTAAATAACTTTGACATGTGTGTAACAAGTTGAAAAGCTATCAATGTTTTAATTTAAGTTTCGGTATAAAAACAATATTAGATCAATGTGAAAAAAAACACCTTTTTAGTATTCGGCACAAAACTGGGGGAGGGCGAGGTTACGACAACGTCACAACAATGCATCTGATATATTTTCAATAATTCATGATTTCAGGGCATACGATACAGTTTTAACCCGTATTTACATGATAAAAAAATTCAAATAGACTATTTTTTACTTGATTCAATCAAATATGTAATAAAAAATATACCTTCATGTGCTACTTTTTGAGTAAAATGAGGTCGAAATTTTGTATATTTGCTTAAAATTCGGATTTGTGGCGGTAATTTTTCTTTCGAAAGAAAGATATAACTTTTTTGTTTTAAAAGATAAACACAAATTGTTTTTTGTTAAATAGTTTGTAATCTCTGTATTTTATAAGTATCATTTTTTATTCAGAAATAATTCATATTCATCAAAATTAATGTTCCTGAATGTAGGAAAAAAATATTTTTTTTGCTGTATTTTAATCAAATTTTAAAAAAAATGAACTATTTACGTTTTCATGAAAATTGACACACATTACCATCTTACGTAATCAAACAAAATGGCATTTTAAAAAAGAGGGGTCCATGAACTCGTTTTCAAGTTAGATGAGTTTGAATGGTAAAAATCAGTCGAAAACTGAATCTTTCCCCGATAAGTCATAGTTTGACGTCGCGAATATATAGACGTTGCGCGCGATGTTCGTACATGTAAGCGTAACACAACGTCGCGAATATTACGTAACGTTCAAACCAAAACTTCGACTGAAACGTTGGTTTTAAGCATGTGCGACATTCTTGTAAGACTCCGCAAAATCGACGGTGCGTTTTAACTACTTATCGAAAATTGATGTACTTTAGATTTTTGAAAAATTAAGAAAAATAACATTTTAAAAAATCATAAAATTCTACCATTATAAGAGCTCTGATAAGCAAACAATTGACGTAAATTTGAGTTGAGTTCGTTTTTATGTCAAAAAATGGCGGTGCGACAACCTTGTAAGCCTTTGAAAAATCGCTCATAAATAACCATATATCATTTTTCAGGATATTAGTCTTTAAATTCATAAAATTAAGCAAATTAACATTGATGAAGTAAATACAAATACTAACCTTTTTTCCACAGTAGATAAATGTTTTTGATTCTCAAATCTGGAATACCAATTTTTTTTCCCGTGGGACAGATTTGCCCTTGTATGGAACACTTTATTTTTTCTATGACGTCATCATAACGTCATAAAAAATGCATAAAAAACTGAAGGAACCTTTTTGTTAAATAATGGGAAAAAAAACGTTTTTCAAAATATTAAATACTTTAGACGAAAATCACAGTTTAGTGGTTACAATAAATGAAATATGTTACGCGGGACAGCCTAAAAATAGCCGTTTTTTAAAATTGATTGATTGTTGGTTGCTTAACGTCCAGTGGCAAATATTTCATGCATTATTCAGGTCGAGAACAAGTTCACAATAAATACAATAGGTAGGTCATGTCACAATTGAGGCCATCTGGGATGATGGTCGGGGAAATTTAGACTGCCACTGAAAAATGATAGTAAACTATGTTGGGTAGGTACAGATATTTTGCCTTGCAACAGGCCACCTACGGACCCCTCAAAGAGTTGTTATAGTCTAGTCTGTCTACAGAATCAATCTAAACAAATTGCAACAGAAAAGATTTTTTATATATCATATGAGATTATCATAGCACATTACCGTTAAAAAAGTCTAACAAAATCGTACGGTCGGAAATCGGTGAAAATTGAAAATAAAAATATCGGTGATGTGCCTGCCGATTCATGTCAGAAATGGTCCGCCATATTGACAAAGGGAGAAGACTCTTACATATGTGAATTTATAGAAACCAACTGAGAAGCGGATATCACTGAAAGAATCGCTTACATAAATTTATATTATTATAAAAGTATGCTGGTAAGTGTTTTTTTTAACATACACTTATGTTTTACGTGTATTTACATATTCAAAAATGCGTCAAGAAATGAATTAGACATACGAAAGTTCTTGACGCAGGTCAAACGACAAAGATCACTATATTTTTGTTATTTCAAAGAAAATAAATAAAATCAACTACCTTTACATAAAATCAATTAAATTTAAACTAATAAAGTCCTAAATATAGCAATAAAAATAATTTAAAGGGACGTAGTAAGACTCGTCCCTAACGAAAACAAAAAAGTATGGAACGCCAAATTAACAAAAATGGACAGTAAAAATTGCAATTTTGTCGATTTTGAACTAATTACTATAGCCAAAGCATTTATTCTTATCTTCTATTGCATTTTCTTCAAGTAAATAATTTTAAATAATTGTTTCCTTCCTTTTTTAATGAATTATTGTCGAAAATAACTATTTTGTAATTTTATTTCAGCTTTCACTTGACGAAACCTATGTCCGATTTAGCATCATGATTTTATTGGAGCTAACCACAGTCACTGTGCTAATTGTTAAGCACACGGATAATTTCTAAATCAGGTACTATATTATATTTTTCTGCATTGCCTATTTTATTGAAAATATTTTATCACAGTCGAGTCAAAAATATTTGATTGTGTATCTTGTTCTATCAAAAGTCAATTGAAACCAAATTCAAAATGAATGGTCAACTAAACAAATGTACGGAATAGGTTACAATAAACCACAATCGAAAATTTCCAAGAATGGGAATTTTAACATAGTATACTTTTTTAATGCTTTACAATAAAATTGTACTTAAGTTCAAGATGCTCGTTTCTGTGTGTACTTCGTATAGTTTGTCTTGTTTGTCTTAATGTCCCTTTCGTTTTCTCGGACGCAATTTAAGCCTATTGATTCAACTTTTCTAGTCACCCTTTTTGGCACTTTTCAAATGATTCATTATCTTCAGTAGTGCTAGAATCCATAAGATGTTGAGAAATGGACAAATGAATTACAGTGTATAGACACACTAAAAAAGAAACATCACACGGACAAGAAAACATTATTCATTAAGAGTCGATGTTGTTTATTCTTGTTGTTCTGAATAATATTTTAATGTGTTTTGATATGTTATATGACATATACTATAATGATTAAATATGTAACAACAAATGATTTGTGTACTATTTTTTTTCAGCTACATCTATACTATGGAGAAATGTATTGTGTGCCTAAAAGATGACCACCCAACAACACTGATCAAATTGCGAGAAAAAGGTTGTCTTGGAATCATCAAAGCTAGCCAGGAAAGAGGAGACTGTTTGTCCGCATTAGAGGGTAATTTTGTCCATCAACTCTGCAGAAAAACATATACCAATCCAAATGACATAAAGAAATACAAAAAAGAAAAACTTGTTCTGAGAGAAATTCATACAAATACTCCAAAATTACGATCAAAGTCCCATTTTGATTTTAAACATCATTGTTTATTCTGTGGAAATGACGCAACAGACTCCAAGAAAAAAGACAAAAATGTGTTTCAGGTTCGAACTGATGATTTTGAGAGTCGCATACAAGATGCTTGTGATCTTCGGAATGATGATTGGGCAGCCGAGGTTCGCCGGAGACTGGAGAGCGTAAGCGACCTCCATGCAGCGGATGCTGTTTATCACCAGGCATGTAGTGTAAACTTCCGCACGTGCAAAAACACTCCTGTATTCCGTTCTCCCATATCACCAGACGCAAAGCCTGAAAACAAAAGAGGAAGGCCAGCTTTGCAAGAAGACGGCTTCTACAAAACAGTCGACTTCCTTAAACATCATGAACAGATTTCCATATCAGATCTTGTTGAAAAAATGGACGAGATGTGTGATGGGAATGCTTATAGTCAGATGTATTTAAAGAAAAGATTGAAGCAACATTTTGGAGACGAAATCATTATTACAGACATACCAGGTAGAAAAAGTGTTGTAACTTTACGTGAAACCGTAACTTGTATTCTTCAGGACTATTACCAGAGACCAAGCAATTTAAATCCAGATGACGAAAAGAGAGCTTTGATCAGAGCAGCTGCCAAACTGATAAAAAGCGACATCCGATCTGTAGATACCACAAAGTCTATCTATCCAACTCCAGCCAACATCGCATCAGTTGATAATAATCTATCATACTTACCCGAAAGCCTGCTGTTATTTCTTTCTAACATATTTTCTGAGATAGACCCATCGGTGAAAATAGCTTCCATAGGACAAGCAGTAATGCAAGCCTCACGACCTCGAGCACTTATAACACCGCTTCAACTCGGTCTAGGAGTACAGGTGCATCACAACTTCGCTTCACGATTTCTTGTGTCCACATTGAACAGCTTAGGATTTTGTTCCTTATACTATGAAGTCCAGAAGTTTGAATCAAGTGCTGCAGCTGTACAAGGAGTTGATCTTCCAGGCGATATAAGCAACAGCTTTGTACAATTTGTAGCAGATAACGTTGACCACAACACAAGAACGATAGATGGCCTCAACACTTTTCATGGCATGGGCATAATAGCTGGAATTACGCCTGGTACGAAGAGAACACAACCCATTCCTAGAATAGCTTTTTCTACTGATGAAATAAAGGCATTAGCAAAGATAGAGATCAAATATTACAAACCTCAATCAGATCGTATGGCTGAATTAAGTTATGCTGAGTTGAAAAACCTAAACACACTGGATAAGACTTTCCGTCTTGACCTGCTGTCGGTTATTATTTGGCCTTTAAAGTATCCAATACCAATGTGGTCTGGCTTCATGCAGATGGTTCAGACGGGAGACTACCCAGGAAAATCATCAGTTTCATTCCTACCTATGATAGATTTGAATGCTTCGGACATGACATGTATTTATTCTACATTGAACTTCGTCGCCAACCAAGCAAAGCGTTATGACATAACAGCGATCTTGACTTTTGATCAACCTCTGTATTGGAAAGCCTTATCAATTGTTGAAAACGAAAATCCAGGAAGCACCTTGAAGTCTATGGTTTTACGATTAGGACCATTCCACACAGAGATGAGCTTCCTTGGCTCAATAGGGAATCTTATGAGTAATACTGGTTTGAAAGAGATGTTAGAACTCATATACGCTCCGAATGCCGTCACGCATATCCTTAGCGGAAAAGCTGTAGCTAGAGCGTTTAGAGGTCACATGTTGGTGGATACAGCACTTTATTGTTTGTTGATTGCAGATATATTTAATATTGACGTATCTAAACTTTTGGAAGAACCCAATTCAACCCTTGAAACAACTGAAATGAAGGGAATTGATGAATTATATTCTCAATTATCCTCTGGAGAGCTGTCAGCTTCAGAAGCGGGTGAATCAGATGTCTTGAAAAACCTAGAAGCAACGGTCCATAGAAAACAGGAAATTTTAAAGCAAAGTCGTACAGCAAAGTTGTGGCTGCAGTATTCAGAAATGGTCCAGGTTTTAAGACAATTTATCAAAGCAGAGAGAACCGGTAACTGGCCTCTTCATTTGCAAAGCATCCAAGAAATGTTGCCTTTTTTGGCAGCATCTGGACATAATCTGTACACGAAAACAGCATACGTCTACTTAATGACAATGCAATCTTTAGACGAAGACCATCCTGATGTTTATGCTAGTTTCATCAATGGAAATCATGTCATCAGACTCAGCAATAGGTACTGGGCTGGAATATCTTCAGATTTATTTATAGAGCAAGTTCTAATGAGAAGTGTGAAAACAGCGGGTGGATTAACGAGAGGACGAGGAATGACTGAAAGCCAGCGTTCACTTTGGCTTATGTCCATGCCAGCATGTGCTGAGATCAATCAAGCTATGCAGGATTTGTCCGGAGTAGGATACTTTTCTAGTGAACAACACAAAGACGAAACACATGCAAGACAAAAGAAGGACACTAATGACATTCAAACTCTTCTCACGTTCTTGAAAAGTCGTAATCCATTCATTGATTCAGAGGTAGACCGTTCACTACGAAACATTGAGACAGGAGTAGTAGCTGATAAAACCGTGAATGTGGATGATGCCAAAAAGGTTGGGACTTCCATTCTACAAGAACTAGTAGGAAAGAATATAGCTGACCACACGTTTAGGAGAAAGAAACAAGCCATTACGCTAGGCAACAAAGTTCAGGCAAAACTTGACGGCGAACCTCTTAGAATCGATTCACAGCTCCTTTTTCAGAGATGCACCACTGCGGCACATGGTATTTTCGAAGATATTTCAGAGATATTTCAATTTGAATTATGTGGAGTTCCTTCGTCAATATTTGAAACCACTGGCCTTCCAAGAGAGCCTCAAAAATCAACCCTTGCCGAATATATGTGGAATTTGATTGGACTTAAACCAAAAGCACCAACTGAAACCCACTTTGTACTTGATGGTGGTTCTCTTATACACCGTTTATCATGGACAAAAGGAGCTACAGTTGACACCATATGTATGACTTACGTCAATTATGTTAACAATCACTATACAGATGCAACTGTTGTGTTTGACGGATATCCATCAGTTCCAACTACAAAAGACGTAACTCATTTCAGACGTACTAAAGGAATCCTATCTCCAAAAGTCAATTTTAACAATGACACACCAATCAAAACAAAAAAAGACGAATTTCTTTCAAATTCAGAAAATAAACAGCACTTTATCAATACCCTTGGAGAAAAACTTAAAGACGGACATGTTCAAGTTATCCATGCAGAAGATGATGCTGATCTCAAGATTGTGCTTACAGCAATAGAAAAGTCGAAACAACATACAACTACCGTCATAGGAGAGGACACTGACCTACTCATACTGCTCTGTTATCATTCAAAAGATGCCATAAACAAGATTTACTTCCAATCAGAAGCCAAATAAAACACTCACAAAATAAAGATTTGGGACATAACAGAGACAAGGAGAAAAATTGGACCACTTGTTTGCAATATTTTGCCATTCATACACGCCTTTAGCGGATGCGACACAACATCTCGTATTTTTGGTCAAGGCAAGGGCACTGTTTTCAAGAAAATAAGTACTAACATTAAATTACAAGATCATGCAGCTGTCTTTTGCCAGGAGTCCAATGTTGAGAGCATTCATAAAGCAGGTGAACAAATATTTGTTGCATTATATGGAGGGTTACTAGATGTTGAAACATTAGATATGCTGCGTTACAGAATATTTGCCTCAAAAGTTTGCGTTGGAAATATATATGTACAAGTGCACACTCTCCCACCAACATCTGATGCTGCTAAGCTACATTGCATAAGGGTTTATCATCAACGCAAGTTTGGATTGGGAAAGGTGATAAATTAGATCCAAAGGACTGGGGTTGGCATGTTGAGGACAATAAATTGCTTCCAATTAGAGCATTACTACCACCGGCTCCCGAAAAGCTTCTCAGGATAATTAGATGTAATTGCAAATTGAATTGTGACACAAAACGATGCTCATGTCGTAAACACGGAATAGACTGTTCCCCAGCATGTGGGGAATGTCGTGGAATGAATTGTTCCAATACAAGTAACATTACAGAAGCCGATGAACTTGACGATAGGTGAATGCATCAATATGCATGTACATTGCAGAGACATTTAACCATACATTAGGGAGACTTATATCAAAATTGTCTGTTTTTTTTGTTAATTTGAAACAAAATCAAATATTTTCAATGATAGATTTTTCAGAAACTGTATTTACCATTCTTATACTTTTTGATGATAACGAAAGTAACCAAGTTAAAACAAAGTAAACAATTATTGAACAGTTTAGGCAATTTATAATATTAAATTTAATGTCTTTACTATAAAGCTGCCTTCAAAGTAAAACGTTTGAAAACAGCCATATATGAATCTCAAATATATCGATTTTTTTGCATTTTTTCGTGATTTTATCATTAAAAGGGATAATTCTACCAATAAGTTCTTACTCTGGATTGTAAATTTTACTTCGGAAATGTTCTTTGTAGTTGTTTTAGTCATCTTAATTTGTTTTTGACATTTGTCTGGCTAACATAGTGCTAAAATTCCGATTTTTTAATTTTTTCACAATTTTCATCGATATTTTGTTAAAATTAATGTTTTTAGCCCAAAAATGGGGATTTCCGATCGTACGATTTTTCTAGACTTTTAATATATGATTGCGTCATGCTTTGGTATTACAAAACTGTTGAAACCATTTCTGTTGCAATTTGTTTAGATTTATGCATTATTTGCCGTAGACAGACTAGACTATTACAAGGATCCTTAACGTGCAAAGAGCGCTAGCGTTGTACTCTTAACGTCCCCATTCTGACCGGACGTGACTGCGAACTTGATACATCCCGCACAGCCAAACCGTCGGACGCCCCACTTCAGCAAGCGTTTTACTGCCGGTCGGGAGAAGACCAAGTGACCATATTTCTATTCTCCAGTCATTGGGGTTTATATTGTTCTATAAATGAACTTTATCTTATACTTTTAAAGTAGAAAAATAAAAAAATAAATGGAGTCAACGTTCATTTACGCTCACAATCTGCCTTCAAAAGAAGCATACATTTTTGTAAAGGTACTTTTTTTTCTGTTGAACTAATAGGTTAAATAGAGGTAATATCGAAATAAAAAAGAACTAAATTGCAAAAATCAGCCAAATTTTACAATTATAGTTTAGTATAAGTACAGCTTATTTGAAAATAATAAGAAGAAAGAGACACCGATGAGCTAAAAAAGATATTTCAATTTTAATCCCAAAAAAATGGCATGTTTGCAACAAAGGGAGATAATTTGGAGCTTTTTCAATGATATATACATTTTAAAAGTCATCTGGAGCCAAAACGAATTGATATTTGTACTATATAATAAAGTAACAATTAACTAATAAAGTAATAAATAAAATTTGAAATGAAATAAACAAATTATTTTTTTTCTGACTTTTTTATACCCTCGAGCCTCCTTGATGGTTTAGCACAAATATGTAATTATGTGAAATGGGAACGGATTTCAATTAAACAGTCAAAAAATCTGCGATATAAACGGCTTTTTCATGTTCTTTTCCCTTATGACCCAGTGCCTTCGATGCGCTTCAATGCAAATAACATTAAATTCCATGGTTAACATTTATTCTCTAATGATCTCAAAGTTTCGCTGTTTTCATTATTCAATTTAAAAATAAGAAGATGTGGAATGATTGCCAATGAAACATCTCTCGACCAGAGGCCAAAATGACACAGAAATTAACAACTATTGGTCACCTTGCATGCACCCTTCAATTACAAGCAAAGCCAATACCACATTGTCAGTTATTATAAATGTTTTATAGATATAGGAAGATGTGGTGTGAGTGCCAATGAGACAACTCTCCATACAAATAACAATTTAAAAAGTAAACCATTATAGGTTAAAGTACGGCCTTCAACACGGAGCCTTAGCTCACACCGAACAACAAGCTATAAAGGGCCCCAAAATTACTAGTGTAAAACCATTCAAACGGGAAAACCAACGGTCTAATCTATATATAAACAAATTTATACATTTATATGATTCCAAACACCTTTTCTTCTTGTATGTGTAATAAAAAATATTTTAAGTGTTAAAATCCTTGCCTTAGGTTAAAAGGATTTTCATATTCCTTTGAATAACCTATTAATATTTTTTTTTGTAATCTATGACAAGTAATTTGTCATACAATTATGTAAATATAAACAAGTGAATATAATATTAATGAAATTATAACGTATTTTACAAAGTTTTTAAATATAGGTCAAATGTTTTTCTCTCAGGTTTTTACCGTTAAAAATTAATATTTCAATCTGTAAAAAAAGGTTGGCCGTTTATTTTTTTTCCGGGAAAACGATACAGATAAATTTAAGTTATTTTATACCGTATTTGGAACATTAAACATATTTTATAATAATTTATATACATGTTAGTTCAGAACTGAAAGAAGCAGGGAGGTTGATGATTTGCATGCCCTTCCATATATGTTTTAGTCTTTTAATTAATAAAAACGTAAGTTTCTTTACTCGTCAAAACTAACATTACTAGATGTATTAGATATAATAAGATGAGGTATGAGTGCCAATGAGACAACTCTCCATCCAAGTCATAAAAGTAAACCATAATAGGTCAAAGTACGGTCTTTAACACGGAGCCTTGGCTCACACCGAACAGCAAGCTATAAGTCAGGTGCAAACAATTGCAGCGGGATTAAACGTTTTAGTGGTACCAAACATTCACCCTTATCTAAACCAATAGTAAAAAGCAACTTTGAACTTGAAAATAGTACGTTATTTTATTTTATATGATATATAAATAATAAGTAATATTTCAGAATTATTTATCATAAATGATTTTTAATGTAGTTCTAGCTTCAATTCTTATAGCAGCGTAATTGCACAAAACTGAATTTATTGATATCTTACCAACCGGATAAAAGCAAGCAAACTTTAAGAAGATTTTAAGCTAAAGAATGATGTATTGTCTAGTCAAAAAAGGGAAGTACCTCTACGACCCCACTCCTTCAATCCGCTGCTCACTGTATACACGCACCGAATGTTGCATGCTGGGAATAAACATTCTTGAGATCTTGAGATGCCTTTCCAGCACTACGCTTGATCACCAACCCAACATTTCTCAACATCAACATGCGTAAATAATTAAAGTACATTCACGAATTATGACGTTTCATGCGTTTTTCATTCTAAAACTTTTTACAGACATTTTATAACAAATATTGTACAGGGGAAGAAAATAGATGATGAAGCGACAAATGAGAAAGTGAGTTTTGGAGCGACACAATACAAGAGTTGAATCGGCGACGGAATATATCGTTTTGATTGAGAAGCGGAAAAGAAGTGATGAGGGAACAATTCCCCCCCCCCAAAAAAAAAAAAAAAAAATCGAAGAGTTGAGTGAAAATCAAAGTTATCTTAGTTAAATTTGTCTGTAATTTCTTTTTACATATCGGTTAAAAAAAAGTTTAAATCCTATTATAGAAGTTTATCAAATTCCACTATTGTGAAGCCTTAGAACAATGGAATTTCCAATTTGTTTGACAAGAATAAAACATTTTCTTGCTTACACTTATTCTTGCACAACAACCCTCAACACGCATTTCAAAAGCCCCCTCCCCCTTTGTAATTGTAACAAAGAAAATAAAAACTTACCAAGGAAAGCAAAGGAAATAAGAATCAGTTGGCTATGCATCCTCTGTCTAAATGCAACCTGAATTGATACAGCCTCTACATGGGCCTTTTAAATATTTACATTACATGCAAACAGAGAAAAATTTGCAATGTGTTACCAACATTCGTGGTTAACAATAGAGATTTTTTTACATTTAAATAAAAAAACATAACAATTAACGACGATTTATCAAAAGACAAAACAAAAAAAGACATAAAATCAGGCGTCAATGAATTACCTGAAATTACATTAAAGCATAATTATGATGAATTTGTTGCTATTTTGTGCATGAATCTGGTACCACACATGTGCGATTAGTGCAGTTTCTCAGACTTGTCTAGTCTGCTGCATATATAATATATACTAATCGAAACTTTAACAAAATACTGTTAACAAAATCAATTACAGTGTGCAAAAAATGGGGATGAACAATAATTGAAAATAAAACAATTATTCACCTAGTACAAACTATAATATTTATAACTACAAATGACAAAATACACGACACAACAGTGCGTATCGGTCACTGCCATTAGACAAGCAATACAATGCAATCATTGATAATGAAAAACTTCAAAGAAGGCACACGATCTAAAAAAGATATCTTATAAAGAAAACGAAAAAAGTAACTTTATATAGCCATTTAAGATCGGGTAAAAATGTACAACATGTACAGTTGGCATGCACATACGGTATATGGCCGAGGATCACTAGGAGATTATAAATGGCTTCCTGAGGTTTGTTATAACGACCGATGCTTCAATCGTGGCTAACATGTAGGGTTTGTCCATTTTCAATTACACGTAGAGCTACCTCGGAAGTTTTGTAATAGCGATGCTTCAATCTTGGCTAACATGTAGGGCTACCTCGGAAGTTTTGTAATAGCGATGCTTCAATCTTGGCTAACATCTAGGGCTACCTCGGAAGTTTTGTAATAGCGATGCTTCAATCTTGGCTAACATCTAGGGCTACCTCGGAAGTTTTTTAATAGCGATGCTTCAATCTTGGCTAACATCTAGGGTTGTGTAGGACTTTTTGTAATAGCGAGGTGTCAGTTTTCACTAACATGTATGGCTGCCTCTGAGGTTTTGTAGAAACGAGGTTTCAATCTTCACTAACATGTATGACTGTCTCGGAAGCTACGTACATTGTAATAGCGATTCTTAAATTTTCACAAACATGTTTACAGGGCTGTCTCTGAAGTTGTGTAATAGCCAGACTTCAATCTTCACTAACATGTAGAGCTGTCTCGAACATATTGAAATAGAGAGGCTACAATCTTCGCTAACATGTAGAGCTGTCTCGAAAGTTTTGTAATTATTTGCGAGGCTTCAATCTTCGCAAACATGTAGGGCTGTCTCAGGCGTTTTGTAATATCGAGGCTTCAATCTTCGTAAATATAAAGGGAACTTGGAAGTTTTGTAATATCGAGGCTTCAATCTTCGCAAACATGTAGAGCTGTATCGGACGTTTTGTAATATCGAGGCTTCAATCTTCACAAGCATGTAGGGCTTTCTCGGAAGTTTTGTAATAGCGATGCTTCAATCTTGGCTAACATGTAGGGCTGTCTCGGAAGTTTTGTAATATTGAGGCTTCAATTTTCACAACCATGTAGGGATTTCTGGAAAGTTTTGTAATAGAGAGGCTTCAATCTTCGGTAACATGTAGGGCCGTCTCGGAAGTTTTGTAATTGTTAGGCTTCAATCTTTGCAAACATGTAGGGCTGTCTTGGACGTTTTGTAATATCGAGGCTTCAATCTTCGTTATATATAGGGCAATCTTGGAAGTTTTGTAATATCAAGGCTTCAATCTTCGCAAACATGTAGAGCTGTATCGGACGTTTTGTAATATCGAGGCTTCAATCTTCGCAAATATGTAGGGCAGTCCTGGAATAGTTAGTGAAGATGTGTATCCCTCTGATCAGTAATAAGTCTTTTTCAACTGATTTTGTATTGTTCGTTCTTTTGTTTGTACTGTTCCACCACTGTCCCAGGTTAAGGGGAGGGTTAGAATCACGCTTACATGTTTAACCTCGCCACATTCTGTATTGATATTTAGACGTAGATGCATGAAGATTGAAGCCTCGATATTTAGTCTTAGATGAATGTTTTATTTATTAGCTTTTATTGGCTATGAATTAGCTGTCAGTAACTGCGTGTACTCTCAGATATGAACTTAAGGCTCTTTTTGTTGTTGGGATATACAAGTACCCGGCCACGTCCACTCTGTTTGTGTTAGATGTATTTCTATTTGTATTCATCTGATCAGTTAAGCCTTTTTCAACTGACTTTGTTCAATTAAATTATTATTTGCGTCTCTTCCGACGAGCTCTGGTTATTAAAAAAAACTAGCAAAGCCAAATCGGATGGAGTAAGAATAATGTGTCCAGATAGGTTTGCGTGTCTTCCGGTAGTCTCTTACCTTGTAAGATAACAAGTTTACAATTGAAGAAGTCTAGTGCAAAATATGACAAACATGTTTAACTTTGCCACATTCTATACGTGCCGGTCCCAGTTCAAGGGCCTATTATTCAATGGTTGTTGTAAATACTGTCTGTCGTAATTAGTTTTTTTTGTCCCTGATATTGTCATAAATCAGGCCATCGCTTTGTATGCCCCCGCCATAGCGGAGGGGGCATTAAGTTTTACCCTTGTCCGTCTGTATGTCCGTCCGTACGTCCCAAAACTGGATTCCGTTCTCTAACTTTAGTTTGCCTCAAACAACTGTTATGAATAAAGGCAACAGTAGTATACCGCTGTTCAAACCTCATAAATCCATGGACAAAAAACAAAATCGGGGTAACAAACTAAAACCGAGGGAAACGCATTAAATATGACACCTATACACAATGCTTATTACCACAAAATACAGATCATGTTTGAATTTTGGTGGCGTCGCGTTTACCGTTGTAGAGTTATACCCCTTTACAAATGAAACAATCGATGGATTTTTCGTTTCCGTTCTCTAACTTTAGTTTGCCTCAACCAAATGTTATGAAACTTATACACAATTCTTATTACCACAAAACTCAGATTAAGTACAAATTCTGGTAGCATCACTTTTACCGTTCTAGAGTTATGTCCATTTATCATATATATGCTAGCGGAAGTATCATCAGTGTCCAATGGATCCATTCCCAATTTATTTGTTAATAAATTCTTATACACATGTACCTTGCACACATTTTCATTTTTTTAAGGGACGGAGAAATATATATTAAATTATAAATAAATAATTTTGTAAACAAATTCATCAAACATAAATAGTTTTTAAAAAGATATTTATTATTCAAAAGGCATCAACTTTTCTGGAAACCTGATTTCTTTATGTGTGTTGAAAAATCTGTACAGAAAAGGTTTTTACCCTAAAACAAATATAAAGCAGACAAAAAAGACACAAGCCGAAGAAAACAATAATAAACAATACCATTATTGACCATATCAAATTCAAACAATCCTCGCAGTTGTTGACAGCAAGCGCAGATTACCAAACCTAATGATATCAGTTCAAGAGGTCATACACTGTGTACATGTATGTCTCTACGTGCACTTTGTATCTTTAACTCCTTATAGATCTGGAGCAATAATTCAATGTGGCTGTCAGACAAACCTTTAGTTCTAAAGGGTGTTGCATTTCTTATCTTATGACTTGTGTATCTGATGGATTTTCTTAAGTTACATGTACAATGTAACTCCACACATACTTTCTTTCTTTCATGATTTCCTTAATTATTTCAACAAATTGATATGCCATTATATGGGTTCTTAGTCGCTTAAATTTTTATGTTGACACTAGCCTTTTATTCCCTATACATTATATTGTTGCCAGTATTTACAAGTCATATGTAACAATTTTCATTTTATTTCCCAATGTCTATAAATATTTTCGTCTCAAAGTTGCTTAAACTCCCAAGTTGTGGCTTTATGAGGTTTCAAAAGTTTGCATAACACTGACATTAGTAGGAACAAACTTTAACAGATTATATTTTTTCATGAAAAAGATGTTGTTAAATTTTATGTCAGCCACTCAATACAGTATGAATCTTTGTACATTGATTACAAATAACAAATTTTACTAGATCTGTTTTGAGTAATAAATGACTGATGTCATCTCTTTTGGAAACATAAATTTTCCTTTCTTGATATGGTTATAAAGTACAAATAACACATACATGCACCAGTACTTAAATCTACAAGATCTGTTTTGAGTAATAAATGACTGATGTCAGCTCTCTTGGAAACATCGGTATATTAGAATTATGTGTACAGTAATCATCTACTAGTATAATGATATGTTTATTAAGTCAAATTCTCTTCCATTTTTCAGCCTCACCAGTTTGATAAGTGTATATTCGATGTTAGCGTAAATGATTGCATGTGGTACCTCAGAGCTGCCAGTGAAGATGACCGTAATCGATGGATGAGCGCTATTGAATTACATGGTGTATTTTGTAGTACTGAGGTATCAAAATGGGGTCTCAACTGTAAAAGGAAAAAAATCCATAGATGTGCAACTTATGTGCTTTAATTATATTAAAATATCACTTGTTTGTTTCTTGCAAGCAATCTACAAATGCAATGGTTTTCAAAAGTGCTGTTTTTTTTTTTGTTTTTTTTTGTTTGTCTATGGTATTGTCATAAATCAGGCCATCGTATCTTATGCCACCGCCGTAGCGGAGGGGACATTCAGTTTAACTCGTGTCCGTCTGTACGTTCGTCCCAAAATTGTTTTCCGTTCTCTTACTTTAGTTTGCCTCAAGCAAATGATTGTCAGGAAACTTATACACAATGCTTATTACCACAAAACACAGATAAAATTTGAATTTGGGTGGCGTCACTTTTACCATTCTCTAGTTATACACCTTTACAAATGGGAAAATTGCTTATTTTTTTGTTTCCGTTCGCTAACTTTAGTTTGTCTCAACCAAATGTTATAAAATTTGTTGTTTATATGATTCTCAATGTACACTCAAATTGTCTCATGCAGTATAACTTTGATTGTGATTTAATGAAGTGTATGTAATTGATGAAAATTGTCACATAACCAGATTTGAGGAGACCAATAAAACCAAAAAGTAAAAAATGTTGGACTGAAGTAATAACAAAGACCTAGTATTTTTGTGTATGATTTACAAATTTTCCTTTTTTGATATAGTTATAAAGGTACAATTAACACATACATGCACCAGTACATAATTCTACTTGATCAGTTTTGAGTAATAAATGACTGATGTTAGCTCTCTTGGAAACATCAGTATATTAGAAGTAGATTAGGTATACAGTAATCATCTGTAATGATATGTTTATTTAGTAAAATTCTCTTCTTTATTTCAGCCTCACCAGTTTAATGAGTGTAGATTCGATGTTAGCGTAAATGATTGCACGTGGTATCTCAGGGCTGCCATGAAGATGACCGTAATCGATGGATCAGCGCTATTGAATTACATAGGGTATTTTGTAATACTGAGGTATTTAAATGGGGACTCCACTGTAAAAGGAAAAAATGCATAGATGTGCAACTAAATTATGTGTTTTGATTGTATTAAAATATCACTTGTTTGTTTCCTGCAAGCTATATTCAAATTCAATGATTTTCGTAAATGCTGTTTTGTTTTGTTGTTTTTTTGTCTATGGTATTGGCATAAATCAGGCCATCGTATTTTATACCGCCCCTTGGGTGGCGTCCCTTTAATACTATTCTATAGTTATGCTCCTGTGTTAAATTTTGGTGTGGTATTTCTGTTGTGTCGTGGTTCTCTTATATTTAATACGTTTCCCGGATTTGTTTTTTTTTCTATCGATTTATGAATTTCGAACAGCGTTATACTACTGTTACCTTTATTCATTACCACAGTACGTAGATCCAGTTTGAATTTTGGTGGCGTCACTTTTACTGTTCTAGAGTTATGACCCTTTGCAAATGAAACAGAAAACTAAGTGGCCCTATTGAATATACTACCTAAAACATAAACTTAATCACACAAGCTAAATAATGTCCATTGAACCATGAAAATAGTGTCAAGGTCAGACGAAAACTGCTAATTGTACAGCAACACCGTACAATCATTCCATAAACCAAATAAATATGCATTATTGCTTATAGTATATAGGACCATGAAATAGATCAAACTGTGGTCGTGGTCAATTAAAACCTACCATTCTGACATTCGGAGAGTTGTCTCATTGGCAATCACATCACATCTTCTTATTTGTATATGTTCATCTTACAACCATTCCATACATCAAATATGACCTTTAGCTTATAGTATATGAAATAAGGACTTCACCACTTAAACGTACTAACCTTGTTCACTGATCCATGAAATGAGGTCGAGGACAAGTGAACCCTGTCTGAAAGACAGACTGAGTATTTCACATGAAAAATTAAAAAAACATAGTTGTTTCAAGCAATCACCTGGCTATGAAAATGAGATCAAGGACAATGGACATGCGACAGACGAAAACTTTGTAATAAAAGGTATCTGAATACAATGTATAAAGCATCCAGGATTTCTACTTTCTGAAATATAAGCTTTATATAAAAAGTTAACGCCTTTTTCGTTGCCACCACCGGATTGTAATCCTTATGTCTTGCAATCTGCGACTTTGTCGTAGGCGAGACAATAACATCAAATACAACATTAAGACAATTCACACAAATGGCTTGCATTCCTGTATCAAAATAAAAAAAAATTGTCATTTTATTGAAAGAAAAATCTATAGACAGGCCTTTTTTGTCATCTGCTATCCCAAACTTATTATCACAAATACCGCATTCCAATGTATAATATATAAAAACAGCCAAAGATGACTCTCATAAAATATCAAGATTGAGGTGGCTTCAATGGCTGAGGGCTGATAGTCGAGCAATGTATTCATTTAATATAGATCAATGAAGATAATTATTAATAAGGTAAACAATTATTTCAAACAAGAATGCAATTAGTTTTGAAAAGACACGAATCCCTTAACAAATGTAAATGTAAAAGATTTTGTGACAAAAATATCAGATTTCAATAAGTTTAACTTGTAAGTAATTATTTTTTTGACTTCCAACTCGAGGTACTTGAATAATTTAATAATCAGTGAAAAAATATACAACCTAAATTTTTGGATAGCATTACACATACAAATTACCATATACATTTTTATATAAAAAAGATACATTGATAGAATACTGAACACCATGTTACAGTTTCCATAACAACAATCTTTGATTTTGAAATCACAGAATGCAACCTATAACCGGATGTTCACTTGCAATGAGCGGCATGGCGCGTGCCATTGGTGGAGGAGGATCTGTTATTAAACGTCTAAATTCACCCCTAGTGTTTGGTGGGACTCGTGGCTCTGTCTTTAAAATCAGTTTTCTGTGAAGTTTTTTGTAGAAGATTGCTCGTCTTTTTCGTTGTTTTTAGTACTGGCCCATGACGTTATCTTTTTTTTTCGACTTATAACTTTAATTGTCTCTTGGTATCTTCTTCTTTTTATGATAAGAAATTTGATTGCAATGTCTTGCATCAATCTAAAAGCAATCTTAACATTTAAGTTTAAATTAACCAAATTCATTTTCAATTTGGAACAAAAGATGGTCTATAAACAATGATTTTTGTACTGCCTAAATTAATACAAAGTTCCCGAATGTAGTCTCAATTCTAGATATGTTTTAAAATTCCTTTTGCGGAAAATTTGAATTGTCTCAATTTTAATGTTTATAACATAAAGAGATACCTTATTCAAACAAGAACATATTGTATATGAATATTCA
Source organism: Mytilus edulis (assembly GCF_963676685.1). NCBI lineage: Eukaryota > Metazoa > Mollusca > Bivalvia > Mytilida > Mytilidae > Mytilus > Mytilus edulis. The sequence continues at coordinate 74,303,269 of NC_092353.1, read as the reverse complement.
TTTTTGATCAAGAGTTTTCATGGCATCATTTGCTGATAAATGATATATCAATTCTATCCCTGTGAACTAACATGTTAAAAATTCAACTCAGCGTGTCGATCTAGAAATAATCTAGATTTATATTCATGTCATAATTATTGTTCTCCTCCTGAATATGCATTTAATTTGCCACTGGACGTTAAACAGCCATTAATCCATCAAGATACAGTAACTGATAGTAGACAAAACATTTCGTTGAGGTGGTACCTAACACTACAAGGAGATAACTCTGTAAAATCAGCTAAACGTTTAAATTGCATTGTGTTGTTAAGGGAATATTAAGCTTCTCAATGATCAAAATAAGTGGTTGTCAAACTGCTATATAACCAGTGTAATTTTTCTGAAAATTGGTTAGTTCAAATTTTTTGAAATTTTTATATTTATGTCAATGGCTCAAAGTAAATATTTTGTCAAAAATTTATTAATACTAAACGAGCATAATTAATTTTAGTGAAGATGTTGGGTACCATCTTAAGCGCCATAACTCCTATAAGGAGTCATCCAATGTGTTAGATCATATCACCATTGTTGTAGATCTTGTATTGCTCATCATTTATGCTGTTTACAGATTCTACCTATCTAGACTATATTATATATCATATCTGTCGACTGACGACTGATTAGACAATAGACAGGGACAAGCACTGAGGTCTGTTATGACAACTGACAAGGACACTGACAGGTGACTGATCTGACAACTGATAAAATGGTCAACAACTGACGACTGATCAGACAACTGACAAGGACACTGACAGGTGACTGATATGACAACTGATAATGACACTGACAGGTGACTGATCTGACAACTGACAAGGACACTGATAGGTGACTGATATGACAACTGACAAGGACACTGACAGGTGACTGATCTGACAGCTGACAAGGACACTGACAGGTGACTGATCTGGCAGCTGACAAGGACACTGACATGTGACTGATCTGACAACTGACAAGGACACTGACTGGTCATTGATCTGACAACTGACAAGGACACCGACTGGTGACTGATCTGACAGCTGACAAGGACACTGACTGGTTACTGATCTGACAACTGACGAGGACACTAACTGGTGACTGATCTGACAACTGACTGATCTGACAACTGACAAAGACACTTACTGGATCTGACAACTGACAAGGACACTAACTAGTGACTGATCTAATAACTGACAAAGACATTAACTGGATCTGACAACTGACAAGGACACTAACTGGTGACTGATCTAATAACTGACAAAGACACTAACTGGATCTGACAACTGACAAGGACACTAACTGGTGATAGATATGACAACTGACAAGGACAACTACTGTTTTCTGATGTGATGACTGCTGTGGACAGCAATTGATAAAAAAATATATAAAAAAAGAGAACAAGATTTCACACTTGTTAAAAATATATTTAAATTATTTTCTTTAAAACCACAAATTTCATTTATCCTGAATAAACAAAAGACACAATAGATAGATACAATTATTCTTATTCTAACTCTGTCCTTTGATTTTTATCATACCATTTAATAGTATAGGTAGTATATGTCAACATATTATACTCTATTCGACATGTAGTTGCAAAATAAAAATAACCACTTAAAAAGCAAAATACTACAGTATACTGTATGATACTCTTCATAAAACATAACTGTTAATATTGAATCTACCTGGTACATTAATATTACATATGTGTGACTAGTTTAAACATACACTGATTATTTTTTTTTTAAATACATATTCCATTTGTTTTTTTTCGAAAAATCATGTTTATTTTAAATTCGTACAAAATATAAGTCCACACTTAAGCAAATTTTGGATATAAAGATTTCATTAACAAAAAGATATATAGGTAGATGTACTCTTAATTTTTCATTCATACTAATTTTTAAAAAAATCTGCAAAAATTCTCGTAAAACAGAGATGAATGATATTAAGGAGGCTCCGGGTATAAGATTTTCATCAAAAAATTAAACATTTATATTTCATTACAAAATTTATTAATTACCTTTAGTAGTTGTTACTTAATAATATGGAACAAAAATCATTCCAAAAAATCAATCCGTGTTGGCCCCGGGTGACTTTTAAAATGTAGATATCATTGAAAAAGCTCCAAATTATCTCCCTTTGGTGCAAAAATGCCATTTTTTAACATTAAAATTGAAATACCTTTTCTAACTCATCGGTGACCTATATTTTTTATTGTTGTTTTCGAATAAGCTGTACATAAACTAAACAACTAAAATTTAATCAATTTCTGTAATTTAGTTCTTTTTTTTATTTCGATATTACCGCTTTTTCTCCTATTAGTTCAACAGAAAAAAAGGACATTAACAAAAATGTATGCTTCTTTCGAAGGCAGATTGTGAGCTTAAATGAATAGTGACCCCATTTTTTTTATTTCATTTTTCTATTAAGTATAAGATAAAGTTCATATATAGAAAAATATAGCGAAATCCTATATTAAATAAAGGGACATTCAATCTTATGTAAATTTTATTACAGAGATAGATATTATCAAAATATTGTAATACACAGTCACTTCATATATTACATCAACAGTCACTGTAATTGATGGAATATCTTATCTTGGACACATGGCATGTCTTCCCCCGTCAACAGGTACACATGCTCCAGTAATGAAAGAAGAATCATCTGACGCTAAGAAGGCAATAGCTTTTGCCACTTCATCTGGTTGTCCTGGGCGACCTAAAGCATGGGTTTCCTTAGATCTCTCTAGGAACTGGAGAAAAAGATAGGACACGTGTGAAAATAATAAAGTCTTCAAATAAATCAGAGACAGTATACATGTCTCTGAATATTATATAAGAATTAGGTACTGTGAAAGTACTTTTATTCGTGGGGTACCAATTTTCGTGGTTTTCGTGGATGACTTTATCCACGAATTTAAGTGTCCAACGAAATAAAACAACCATTGTCCAAATCAAGACATGGAAAGATCCCCATCGGTAGGTTTGACTACTGATATAATCTAGAGAATATATATTGAATAACGCCAAATCTGAGAATACTTTTATAGCAGTCACAGAACTACAACCGCATGCAGGATTATACCCATTTAATCTTTAATAACCTAAACTGAACAATTACTTTTGATCTTTTAATTCTCATAAAAATATTTTTGATCGATGAAAGTCAGATGTCCGGTGTTGATATGCTAGTATGATAAAGTGTTCATTTTATATCCTCATAGTTCTCGTACATGTATACAGTTTGACATATGGGAAATGATAATTTCATGCTGGGCTTGATTTTAATAAGAATTATTTGACAATTCAAGATACATTTAAAGTATTTGTTTATGTTACTGTTTTCTTTAGGTGAAATGTTTATGGCCTAATTAACACCTTTGATGGTCTTTAATATGTTGATCACTTTATCATGGGTTCATTAGTGTTATCACTACGATTTACACGGGTCAATGTTTACTTTGCAATTTCCTTCAATCTATTTGTAACATTCGTTTCTAAAGGCTTTAATTTTTCAATTATTCATTTTTTTAGAAAACTAAAATCCACGAATTTAAAAACCCACGAACATGTAAATATTGCTCAAACCACGAAAATTGATACCCACGAATTAGTACTTTCACAGTATTTAGTATAAAAAAAATACATTTAAGCAACATGACTCCAGATTAAAATATCAATAAAACTTTGTACAAAATGTGTTGTGATGGAATTCTTACTGCCTATAGCTACTGGTCCAAGGACACAGTTATCGTCCTTTGGTTTTCGTTGTCTACGAATATAGTCCCTAGTGTAAACAGTGTATAACTTGCATGTTTTATTTGATATACTTTCCCAATTTATTTCTTGATATTAAATGCATGAAATATTAAGTTGGGGGATGTAATTACATGCCAAAAAAAATTTGGTGCTGAATCTTTATGTTAAGTAGTGAATTGGTCCAGTTCTAAAAGGTCAAATTTTATCACGTCTGAAGCTGTCAAACTGAATTTTACACCCCCTTAACACAGAATTGTCAATATTTTGAGTTAGAGCTGGTAGAAGTTTCTATAATTTTGATATTATTTGTCTCACTGGTATTACACTACACTGTAAAAAGCTTTTTGAGAAAGAGCAGGTGCGATTTTTTTAATTTGAATTTATTGTCTAAAAGAAATGCACTACGAAATAACTGTGTTCTCGGGCCGGTCCAAGGACACAGTTATCGTCCTTTGGTTTTCGTTGTCTACGAATATAGTCCCTAGTGTAAACAGTGTATAACTTGCATGTTTTATTTGATATACTTTCCCAATTTATTTCTTGATATTAAATGCATGAAATATTAAGTTGGGGGATGTAATTACATGCCAAAAAAAATTTGGTGCTGAATCTTTATGTTAAGTAGTGAATTGGTCCAGTTCTAAAAGGTCAAATTTTATCACGTCTGAAGCTGTCAAACTGAATTTTACACCCCCTTAACACAGAATTGTCAATATTTTGAGTTAGAGCTGGTAGAAGTTTCTATAATTTTGATATTATTTGTCTCACTGGTATTACACTACACTGTAAAAAGCTTTTTGAGAAAGAGCAGGTGCGATTTTTTTAATTTGAATTTATTGTCTAAAAGAAATGCACTACGAAATAACTGTGTTCTCGGGCCTACTGCAAAATGAAAATTGCATAATGGGTAGCAGAATTTCCAAACAACAATTGAGAAGTCTAGATAAATTTTTCAGTTCTTACTTTTTTTTCTATAACTATAATTAGATAAACTACTTTTGGTCTTATAATGCTTATGGTCCTTCCTTTATTAAAAACATAAGAATAACTTGATAAAATAAAATTTAGTTTAATGTAATTTAACTACATTGTAAGATTCCGATTCCCTCAAGCAAAAGTGACTTCAGACAAACTTGGTTTTTATAGTGTCCCTCTTGTTCATATATATATATACAGCTTCTATTGTTTCTACATATCTCACATCCCTGGCTTTCAAATGTTTAGATTAAATCATACCTTATTTAGGTGTTTTTTTCAAAAAAGTGCTTTGGCAGCACAAAATTTATAAAGTGTAATTTTTCATTTAAGTTCTACAATGTTTGTTTTAAAATCAGATCAATCATGTAGGATTAGTACCATATCTTTATTTGATATCAAATTAATAAATAAACTCATCATAGATACCAGGACTAAATTTTGTACATACGCCAGACGCGTGTTTCGTCTACAAAAGACTCATCAGTGACGCTCAAATCCAAAAAAGTTAAAAAGGTCAAATAAAGTACGAAGTTGAAGAGCATCCCATGTTATCCTCCTGAGACAGCATGTTATATATATATGACACTGGATGTTAAACAGACATCAATTGATCATTGTTTCTACCATATAATTTTGACAGTGTACAATTGTTTTGTTATGCCTGCATGTATTAATGTTTATATAAAGAGTTGCTGAAATTCAGAAATTTTTGCGGTGTCTTTTTACTGCGAAAAATTGCCACAGGATGGGTTCCGCCAAAACAAGAACTCCCATTTTAAATTTTGATAGCATTATTTGTAGGCACCATTTCAGGCAATTGCAATAATTAATTTCAAATTTTCACCCTTTGTTCAATAATGCTGTTTCACATGTGGCAACAGTCGTACTAAGTAATTTGAATCACTGACCTTTGCATAAGCTTCCTCATCTAGACCCCCACGCTTCTGTAGTTCTGTTACTGTTACCCCAGGACTGAAATACAACATAGTTTAGTGAATGTTTAGCATAGATTTTCTTTTAAAAAAAGACATACGAAGGTAACAGGTTCTTAACTTTATCAAGCATAATATTTCATATTAAAATTAATCAGACACCATATAATGCAAATTAAATATATTATGATGATAATTTCCATGTGCATGATTTCAGTTGAACCACAATTAAGGAATGACTGTAATATTTTGTCTGTCTATGAAGAAATAACATAAAAATGTGGTGTACACTATATAACGCGTGTAGCGGGTTATTTAACAGTGTGCACCACATTTTTATGTTATTTCGAATAGACAGAAAAAATATTACAGTCATTTCTTATAATTTAATTCTAAATTCCATTTTAAACCATAGAAAACCATGAAAAAATGTTGATGATGTCACGGTCACATGATTAAATTATGTCTATGGGCTGATAACAAAATAACGTCAGCAAATCAGAAGACGTGTTACATCAAAAATTAAATTATTTAGGTATGAACAAAGGAAGGAAGACATCCAAGTAGGTGAATACAATCTTTTATCGGTCAAATTGTAAGATTTCAACTTTCATTAACTGGTAATAATGTTTAATACAGTAAAGATTAATATGATCATGTTTTTATATCAAATTAACTCTTGTGTTTCTGGAAAATACTGGTATAACAAGTTTTCATTTTCAACCATTTGACATAGGTTACAGGTTTTCATAATGCAGCTTTTCCTGGTTAGCCTTGACTATCAATGACGGGTAATTTGTTTAAAAAACTTTTGATTTTTTTAAATACTTAGGCTTTTCTACCTGAGGAACAGATTACCTAAGCTGTATTTGGAAAAACTTTTAGGAATTTTGGTCCTCAATGCTCTTCAACTTCATACTGTATTCGGCCTTGTTAGCTTTTTTGGATTTGAGTGACACTAATGAGTCTTTTATAGACGAAATACTCGTCTGGCGTAAATACAAAATTTAATCCTCGTATCTATGATGAGTTTATTATCAAACATGCATCTTCCAATAGGTCGCTGGTTTTTTAACATATAATTGGTGAATGAAAGTGCCAATTAACTGTTTTATATATTTATTTCATGATATGTCAGGATTATATATTATATACTAACTGGCTTCCATGACGTAAAATGGGCTGTCTGCATATTTGAATTTGCTAAAAGTGGTGTTAGTGTTTTGTGTGTGTCTGTCGTCTGTAATGTAGAGAATAATTACTATGCCTTTGCTTAATCCCATTTTCTATTCATGAGGGGGGAGCAGGACCTTTTTCTGGACGTCAGGATTAGGTGTTTTTAAGCTAGGGATATCGGGATTGATCCTTTCGGGATCTGGGAATTCTTTTTTCGAATTTCAGGATGTTGGGATTTAAATTTCTTTAATTTTGGGACCTCTGGATTTCATGTTTTTTAGCCCAGGGTTTCGGGATCAGGACCCCTCCGACCCTGTGACCAATTTAAGTAGTTTGGGGTTTCATCTGATTAAATGTTAATACTCACTTCACACTGTTTACTCTGACTTGTTTAGGAGCCAGCTCTGAAAAAAGAGCAAATAGGCGATCATTGATGTTTTGCTTTGAAACAAATCTTTTATATAAAAAAGTTTATTCATAAAAATAATTAATTTAAATTTGCCCATAGTTTCCAACACCCATTCTTTAATAAATCTGAGCTTAAATATATATATCCAGTTCAATCCGGTAAAGAAAGTGTTAACTTGTGAATAAAACACAATTTTACAAAAGCAGTAAAAAGGGAGCTAATCTGATGCATTTTTTTTTATATATGGTGAATTTTTATTTTAAATAAATAATGAGAAAAGTCTGTCTGCTATATAGTTGTGCTCTAAATCAATTTGATCTTTGTATATATATGTTAAAACAATTCTATCTGCTTGACTTATACTCCATTTCAGAATTTAATGCATTCTGGATAATATTTTCAAAATGTAAACCAAAAAATACAAATTTTCCTCAATCCACGTAAAATTGATACCCACAAAGATAAATAATTTCACAGTATATAGAACAAGTGAAACTGCGAGCTACTGCTCACTGATGATACCCCCGCCGCAAGTGGATAATATTAATAGTGTAAAAATATGCAAGTGTTCGGTAAACAGGAAGTTGTCAAGTGATGAATCTGAAAACGCATCACACGGTATAGCTGACTTATATAAATCCTGAAACCAAATTTCAGAAATCCTTGTATTGTAGTTCCTGAGAAAAATGTGACGAAAATTTTCAACTTGGCTATCATGTGTAAAATCATACAAGTGTTCGGTAAACAGGAAGTTGTCAAGTGATCAATCTGAAAACGCATCACACGGTATAACTGACTTAGATAAACCCTGAAACCAAATTTCAGAAATCCTTGTATTGTAGTTCCTGAGAAAAATGCGACGAAAAATATTCATGGGACGGACGGACTGACTGACGGAAGGACAGACAGAGGTAAAACAGTATATCCCCCTTTTTTAAAGCGGGGGTATAATAAATTGGTCCTTTATAATGAATACAAACCTAATGCTGTACATCTGGTAAACTGGTCAAGAGCACTCTTAGACATACAGTATGAAAGAACATTAGGGAACTGAAAGGAAAAAAAACAATGGATTACTATTATTTGTATATTGTAACCTATTCTGACATCCGACTAGGCCTTTTCTTGAACTGAGTTTTACTGTGTGTATTGTTGTGTGTTTGTTTTTTTCTACATTGGCTAGAGGTATAAGGGAGTGTTGAGATCTCAAAAACATGTTTAACTCCACTACATGTTTGCCCCTGTCCCATGTCAGAAGTCTCTGGCCTTTGTCATTATGCCTTTGTTAGTCTTGTGTGATTTTTAATTTTAGTTTCTAGTGTATATTTCAGTGTTTAGTATGACATCCATTATCACTGAACTGGTTTACATTTTTGTTTAGGGGCCAGATGAAGCACACCTCCGGGTGCGGGAGTTTCTTGCTGCATTGAAGACCAATTGGTGGCCTGGACTGTTGTCTGCTCTCTGGTCGGGTTGTTGTTTCCATTCCCCATTTCCATTCTCTATATTATTTACCAGAAATAAATAGAAACTAACACCTAAAGACAATGTATTATATTCTATTTCTATCTCTTTCAATCAAGACTACCCGGTATAGAAAAATGTTTTATAAAAAAAAATATTTTTTCTGTTAAATACTTTGACTGTTGGTGATTGAAAATGATTTAAGATTCTGCTGTATATCAACATTGCAAAAGGAAGGTACAGAGTATGCTTACATTTGGAAATCAGGGAAAAGTTTAAAAAAAATATATATACATTGTTTACTCAAATTGTAAAATTCTGAAGCCCAGTAATATTATGATACTTATGATAATTATAAATATGCATGCATTTGTAAATACAATATAAATGGATATTTCAGATTGTTTAACAAGCTTTCACTTTGAATATCTCCAACAATTTTTAATTAAATGAAATAAATTTGTAATGAAGACTATTAACACTTACTGATCTCATGCCATTAACACTGGAAACATTGACAATAGTTCCCTTGGTGTCTACAAGGTGTGGCACTGCTAACATGGTTAGATGATATATTGATCTAAAATATATAAAAAAAACAAGAGGCTGTCAGATTAGCACCTCAACAATCATTAAAGCTAAAATAGAACTTGTCCAAAGTCAGGAGCCTCTGGCCTTTGTTAGTCTTGAATGTATTTTAATTTAATTTCCTTTATATGTTTAAGAGTTTAGTATGACATCCATTTTCAATGAACTAGTACACAATTTTATTTAGGGGCCTGCTGAGGATTATTTTTGGGTGAAGGATTTTTCCGCTGTGTTGAATACCCATTGGTGGTATTCCTCTTTTGTCTGCTGTTCGGTCGGGTTGTTGTCTTTTTGACATATTCCCCATTTCCATAGTTAAATCTATGCATTTAAACTTTATACAAAAGTTACTTCTCTTTTAAGGTCTGTTTACTCTAGTCCTCACTGTATTTTAAATGTTCAGGGTGGATACAGCAATGTTTAAAAGGAGGGGCCAGGTTCCAAATGTGAACAAAGCAAGGGGTTCCAAATATTTGTTCCCATTCAATTGCATTGATATTAAAAAATGGGAACCCCTCCACTTGATTTGCCACTAAGGTTTGATTATGTACATATAAAGATATACTTAAATGCCTCACTTACCTAACATTGATGTTGAACATCCTATCAAACTGGTCTAAACTGGTATTTTCTATACTTCCTAGCTCTATAACACCTGCACAGTTTACCTGATGAAAAAAAAAAACACTTTGTTATCACAAGGCTGTAGGAATTTTATGTAGGATGGCAGAAGTTACATATTATTTTACCCCTCCATGAATTAAATTCTAATTATAAAGTAACCACAGGCCATAATATTTCAACAGGATTGCTTACCCCTTCCGACTATGCCCGCCCGCCATTACTATCAATCCTGTTAATTTGAAAACTAAATTTTATCTATAAAATAGCCAAATACAGTTTTTTTTTAAGCTGTGCTAAATGTGCTCTACAAAAATATGAAATTACATGTCAGCAGCTGCCAGAAGTATTCTTTTATTAGTATACATATAATACAATATATATATTAAATTTGTTAAATTTGACCTTTAATTAGATATAAGAAGATGTGGTATGGGTGCCAATGAGACATCTCTCCATACAAGTCACAATTTATAAAAGTAAACCATTATAGCTAACCTATGATTTATGTTTGAAAATAAAGGCAACAGTAGTATACCGCTGTTCGAAATTCATAAATCGATAGAGAAAAAACAAATCCGGGTTACAAACTAAAGCTAAAACTGGTCAAAGTACTTTGTTTTCAATGTACAGTAAATGTACAGTTTATAAAGTTAATGGAAAATATTTTCCCTTTCCTTGAATTTTTAAGAGTTGGTCTTTGTGCATTATGAAATAAATATATTTAAAATATGTTGTCCCTTCAATATGTTTACATATATATGGTATTTTGATACATTTACATGATTTATATCTTAAAGGAAAATTAATGTTTACCACATGGAAAAGTCCCAAACACAGCTATTGGTAACAATATGGTCTAAAATTGTAAAGAAAAAAATGTCTCCTGCTTCATTTGATAATAAATTAAAAAAGAACTTAGACTAAGAAGTAGTTTTTGCTTGCACTTTTTTTCTGATTTTTAGTTTTATAATTATAGTTAGCAGGGATGGGGTAATTGAAAATGTAATGGTAATTAAGTGTAATGCATTACAATTTTCCATGTAATTGAATGTAATGTGTAATTGAGCATTTTTTTAATTACTTGTAATGGTAATTTAATTAATTACAATGAAAAAAGCATGTAATGCTCAATTACTTTTGAATTACATTTCAATTACATGTACTTTTAAGGTGTTTATGATAAGGATTTATGTTTAATAATATAAATTGTAAAGTTATATTTATTTTTCAAATATTGATATCACATACTTTCTGTAATCTATTCTAAAGTTTTTATATTACTTATTTGACCAACAGAATTTTTTCTGAATAGTCTTATGATTTGAAAAAAAACATGTTTTTAAGAAAGATCTTTAACTAAATAGATTGAAAAGTAATAAATCACCATGTTAAACAAAAACAAAAAAAGTGTGAAAAATCTTTATGAGAGTTCATTTCGAATTCAAATTTACTGCACACAATCATTTTGTCAAATTAGTATACACAAAAGGATTATAGAGATAAAAATTAACAGCTGTAAAAACAAACAGCAATTAATCAGATTGAAATGTCCAGGGGCAATGCCACTATTACATGTATTTTGTCTAATTAGCAAAATATTGCTAAGATATAGACATTATACACATTGTTTGTACTAAAAATTATTTTCAATGTTGTGACAAGGATACCTTTTAATAATTATTAAGTGATTTTTTTTTATTTATTTATTTATTTATAATTTCTTTATTCATGCTATGTTTTATTTAAATAACTTCATTTCTGAGATGTCAAAATACCCCTTAATGTATTGGCAAGTTAATAGGAACTAATTTCCTCTTCTATCAACACATCTACTGGTTACTGAAGTATAATACCTCCATGTTCTACTCAAGTGATATATGCCACATTAGCTCCTATAGAAATACTTTTGAGAATGACTGTCAAAGTGTACCATTGTGTACAGACCAGAGAGATGCAGACTAAATGACAAAATATTAAACTTACTCATGATTATCAAATGCAATGCTTAAACTATGTTTACATGAATATTTTACACATACATGTATAATATTGGTTAACAAATATTATGATGAAATGTAATGTGTAATTTAATTAATTGCTTTAGTAAAGTAATTGTAATTTAATTAATTACTTTAGTAAAGTAATTGTAATTTAATTAATTACATTTCAAAAACTGTGTAATGTGTAATTAGTGTAATTGACCATTTTTGCAATGTAATGTGTAATTTAATTAATTACATTCCAATGTAATTGACCCCAAGTCTGATAGTTAGTAGCTCAATGACCTAATCATTTATTTAAAACTGGTAGAAAATGGAAAACTAAAGGATCTAACAAGCTAATGCAGTTCACCTAGGTCTTGTGCATCTTCAGAAGATCTCTTACATTGTAGACAGAAGAGCTAGAATATAATTCAGAACAAAAATCTCTTCTTTTTTTTTTTTTCTTTATTATTAATATTTTTTGTCTGTTTACAGTTTCTTTCATCAGTTTTTGCCCGAAGCACAAAAGAGAGTATACTTTGATTTGTTTGTAGGATCTTTTGTTGATAATTTTTGTTATTCAAAATTTTCTATCTAAATACATGTGTACACTATTGTTTTCAAGATAATGGGTAAGCAGATGCTCCGCAGGGCGCAGCTTTATACGACGGCAGAGGTTGAACCCTGAACCGTTGGGGCAAGTATGGACACAACATTCAAGCTGGATTCAGCTTTAAATTTGGATTGTGATTAAATAGTTGACACGGCATATGTTTCTGACACAGAATGAATGTGGTCTAATAAACTTTTAAAAATTTGTTTTTTGCCTTAGTTTGAGCAATTCACTATGCTGTTGAATATTAATCCTCTCAAAAAAATGTTTGAAGAAATTTTCTTTTTATTTATGAAATCTGAAATGAGAAAAATTAAACGACGACGACGATGACAACGACGCTGACGCCAACGTCATACCAATATACTACCAAAAAATTTTCAATTTTTGCAGTCATATAAAAACACTGAAAATTAATAAAATTCATCCTTAAAGAGCAACTACTCTAATTCAGAGTCGACTAAAGAATTCAGCCATTACACTCATTTGTGGATCTCGTCTTGCTGATCTTTTTGCATATTGAAGTTTTTCTCCATCTATGAGGCCCCTCATGGAAGTATCTACCTAATCACATTATCACAAATTTTGTGCCAATATAATCCTGTAATCCTTAATTATTTTTCTAACAACATAATCAACTTATCAAAAATGAAGTCCTACTAAGATTATTAAATAATATTGACATGTTTGGTCTATTAATCAAATAACCACTATAACATGTATAAAAACGGCCAAGTTAGTTTAAACATATTTATACTAGTGGATTGGGAAACAAGTTTTTCAACTTATACTAATCCCTTTCCACTTTGCGGGTGGGAGTGCTGCCTTGTAGCGGCATTAGCCTGCTCTTTTTTGAAATCTACAAGGGTGAAGTTTATAATCACATTATCATATAAAAGTAGGCTCATCTATTATAATCAGACCAAAAACAGGTCTGACACCAGATCCACAATATTTTTGACAACATACCAGTACATTGAGCCTCTTGTAATGCTCTATTGTTATTTTCATTAAGTTGTTGGTGTCATCTTCCTTGCTCAAATCACCAGGTATCAGTAATGGCTAAAAAAAAAACCATGAACACCATTATTGTGCTATATAAAGTAATTATAAAACAATTTCACTAATTTCAAAGCTTAAGCAAACAAATATTTTGATACTAAATAGAAAGAAAAAGTATTTAAAATATGCTTAAAAGCATTTAAACCAAAATTTATGGCATATTATCAATATAAATCAATATAAATGGCTGATTAAGTGTCCTTAGACATCCTTACCAGCTCGAGCTTCCTTGTTTAGTCATGTTAATGAACCAACGAAATATGTGGCATACTATATCTTTATGTTAGTTATATTTCGCTTTGTGAGAGATCATTTGAGGTAAGCCCATTGCAACTAATATTTATAAAAAAGAAGATGTTGTATCATTACTAATGTGACAACTCTCCACATGAGACCAAATAAGAAAATTAACAGCTTAAACTTTGAGTAGTTTAACTTTAGTCATGTCAGTTTGTTCTTATATTGAGCTGTTACACTACTGTCCCAGTTTTTTAAGGGATGGTTGAGCGCTCACAAACATGTTCAAATGTTTGAATCCCTCCTGCTCACATTCTTTATGAGCATGTCCTAAGTCAGGACTCTGTAGATGTCATTGGTACATGTCTGTCATATTTGTTTTTTGTAAATTGTTTTGTTATTAACATGATTAATAAGGCCATTCTAAGAATTTCTTACTGTATTCCCACTACACTGGGTACACTTTTCACCAACAGCTTTCAAATTGTCCACCTTACGTCCAGTTAAAACTAATGAGGCACCAAGTTTAGCAAACAATTCTGCTGTAGCTGCACCTATACCAGAGCTCGCTCCTGATAATGTAATAATAATCTATTAGGCACAGAATTCATGAATATTTATATTTTTTTTTATTCTTATATTTTTGAGGTGCTGGACATATCCAACTAAGTTAGACATCACGTGACTTTTGTGATGTAATTCTAGCCGCCATTTTGTATTATACTTCCCCATATAAAATGCATTGATGCTTCAATAAAGTTTAATTTTCTCATAAACCTGACCCGTTTTCTAAGTTTTGCAAATCAATCCTTGATATTCAAACATATTTCTATCAAACAATGTTGGTCCTAACAGTTTAATTTTTGATTAAAGTCGGTCATTTTAGACTTGTAAAAACATGCACTTTTCTCGTCATTTCTCTGTTGCCTCCATGCTAAATTACCGATACCCATGGCTACTTGTACAACAAATAAAGAAATTCCGTACATTAAAAACAAACTTTGCAAATCGATTAAGTATATTAAAACATATATCTGGCGAAGAATGCTACTTAAAACAGTTTAATTTCAAGTTAAAGTCGGTCAAATATCGATTTAAAAAATGGAATTTTTCGGGATTTTTCAAAATGGCGGATGATGTATATCCCATAATATGGAAATGTTGCATCAAATCAAGGATTTGTATAGTAAAACTTTCCTAGATTATATTAATATTTTCATGCAGAATCTCTGATGTTTCTGTTCTTTTCTTTGGTGATATTTCGATATGATTGCTTTCAAAATTTCTTGATAAAAAAAAATATTTTAAGTGTGACACGGGAACATTTATTTGACAGATATCCAGGATATACTGTAACCAGAAAATAGTTTACAATAAAATTATAATAATTTTTTTCTCTTCTTTTTTTAAAGGTGTTTTTCTGTATATTTTATCTTTCTTTAGAAATATATTTATACATCCCTTGTAGAACAAAAATGTTTTCATCCCATGAGAAAAAAAACCAATGCCCGAAAATTAATATAGATAAATATTCTATACCTTTAAATTTTCATCCCTTGACAGAACAGGTGAACTCTGACTTGGGTTGTAATGTTACATAACAATATAGTGTCAGGTAGACGTGCAAACCAAAAGCAATCAGGTGACATTAAACATCCTGTGTATACATGTATTACCAGAGTTTAAATTTTGCGATATACAAAAGTTTTCATAAATGTATGAACTTTCTCTTAATTTCCCGTTTCAAATCAGACGAAGTATCTATCATAATAAACTTTTAAGAAAATATGAATATTATGAAAATGTCTTTCAAAAAAATATTTTTTGCTTAAAAGATATTCAAATATTTTTATTTTTCCATAATTATTTTAAAGAAATATTATGATTCAAATTTTAATTCAAATTGATTTTTTTTTATTTTATAGGATATTCAACGAGATTTTATTGCATATGATTCAAATTGTTTTTTTTTAATTCAATGTTTCAAGCTAAATCCAGGCATTCAATGAATCGATATAAAGTTTAACATTTGTAAAAATATTTTATTGTTTACATTTCAACTGAGACCTATAAGGCTTTAATACGATTGCTCTCATTTCAACAATATTGTATACATCGACAGAGTTATCGGTCCTGAATAGGACTGATATAGTTGGGTATGTTTCTTTTGTGTTTCATTCTCAGTAAATATACGTTGATAGTGGGTCTTCCTATTGATAGAAACAAGTGCCTGTGCTTCCCATGGATAGAAACAAGACAAGTGTTACATTTTTATCACTGTTAAATTTTGTTGATACATGATTTTGTAATATATCTAAAATTTTGAATAGTACCCATGTATGATTATCTGTCCAATCCTGTTAACGTCCAGTGGCAAATATTGCATGCATAACGTGACGGTACCCAAATTGCACCTATTTTGACAGTTTTTTCATCTACGTTTTTTTATCATGAAAACAAAAATGTCCATTCTGTGTTTATTTTGTAGCCCTATCCTTCTTTATTATAAAGGTACACCAATTTGATTTTTATTCTATATGGAATCATAGAAAAATTGGTCTAAACTGACCTCCAAACCATCAATGATTCTGAAATGAGGAGTACCCAAATTGCTTCCATGCTTTAATTCACATAGTCAAAAGTCTAGTAACAGAGCTTTTGTTTAATTTCTTTAAATATTTTGAACAATTGGACATTAGTCCATGCTTACTCTTCATTATTTTTTAAATGGATACTTGTAACATATTGTATTTGTTCATTTTAAAAAGATGACGTTTTGATGACGTCGCATGGCGACGTTTCAGTACATTTTGCTTTTTCAGTAAATACTTCATCTGTTGATAGATACTGTGAACGTTTTGTGCATATCTAAATAGTTTTACCTATGTTGAAAGATGTGCTTAGTATCAAATCATAAAAAAACAAATTGTTTAGTCTCTAGAAAATCTTGTAAGATTTTCGCTGCTAGTTTTGCTAAATAGGTGCAATTTGGGTACTCGGTGCAATTTGGGTACCGTTACGTTATACATGTAATTTACAGCTGGACGATAATATATCTGGTTGCAAAGTAATTTCTAGATTAAAAGTGTATAGAGTTTTTAAATATTTGGAAACCAATTAAAAAGTTAACATTATTAGTTGTCAAGATGTGATTGTTTACCGGTTATTAAAGCAACTTTGCCAGCAAGATTTCCAAGTGTTGTCGCCATATTTCTTGACCTTTCGTTTTTTGTAACTGACAAACCAAGTTCGGTTGCGGAAAGAAACTATTACGGATAGCCTAGACATTTTGTATTTGCAGGACAAATCGTGCACCCAGGCCTAGCCTTTAAGGAAAATCGAAGTAAATAATCCCGTTTATTAGTTCACATCATACTGTATTTTCTATATGATACTTACTGTGTTACCCCTCTCAAACGTCTAATGATATAATTTCTAAACGCCAAATAAATATCATTAAAAAATATTTTAACTTTTCGCTTCAGTGGTGTTAAATAAACTCATCACAGGCATATGATACATATAACAGTTTTGATCCCATATTTACATTTTTATAAAAATTTCCATATAGACTATTTTTTACCTGATTAAATCAAATATGTAATAAAATTTATATACCTTCATGTGAGTAAAATGAGGTAGAAATTTTGTATATTTGCTGATCTTTGCTCATAAATCGGATTTGCAGACCTGCCAACTTTTGAAAATCCCCATGGGGGATTTAGTGCGCGACCAGATTTTTAAGGGTTACAGTTTTTTGCGGCATTTCTGCGTGCACTGTTTTTTACTCTTAAAATAGTCTCATATCTCTTCTTTTTTCTTTTGGTATACTGATGATAAGCTAATATAAGCCTTGATTTCTTTTATTTGCATGATTCTTGTACTTATTTTAAAATTGACAAAACAATTTAAGTCAAAGATAAGAGAAAAATGACAATAAAAAATGAAGGATTTAAAATGAAGAACCCTCTTTCCCCCCTCCAAAGACCTGCTTGTCTTTAGACCACGACTCAAAAGACATGAACCTATATGTCCTAAAGTTAGAAAAATAAATTCAGATTTTTATTAAGTCTGCCAGTATTAATGAGAAAATGGATACAATTTGAGTTATCTTTCTTTGTGTTCAGAGGTGCTCTTACCGGCGGAGGCTTATATACAGTAGAAGTGTATACAAAATGGCATCGATTTTAAATCAACAGACTCATGTTTGATTTCAAAAATTAAATGGATTTCAAGATAAACGATGTTTTCTTAAGAGTTCATTACACTGTTCTCATCTTTTAGTTAATATGATTTTGTCATGGAACTACGGTAAACGTTGCAAATTGTGCTTATATGATAAATTGGTTAAAAACCAAAGGCCGTCTGACTGAATTTCTGTTTACAAATATTAACTAATTTTGAGGATTGTTATGACCCATCAGGTAATCCGATTACTTGCAACAACAAATTATGACACCTGCTGTGACCGTTGATTAGCACAGGGTTAATATAAACTTGTCATAATATGTCCCCAGGTAAAATTATAGATTTTTAAAAATTGATCAGAAAAACTTCAAAATCGGTAACCAATAATTTTTTCGGGTATATTTTGTGAAAATCGGGTTATTGACTTGTTTTACGATCCCGATATCGGGATTCGGGTTGAGGGATGAAAATCGGGATGATACCGCGAAAATCGGGATAGTTGGCAGGTCTGGATTTGTGGCCGTATTTTCCGTTTCGAAAGAAAGACATAACTTTATTGTTTTAAAAGATCAACACAAATTATTTTTTGTTAAATAATTTGTAATTTCTGTTTTTATAAGTATCCTAAAAATGTCTACATTTTTTATTCAGAAATAACTCATATTTATCAAAAAAACGGATAATAAATGTTAAAAAAAACCCATCATTTTTGCTATATTTATCAAATTTAAAAAAATTGCACTATTTACGTTTTCATGAAAATTTGCACACATAACCTTTTTTCTGTCAAAATATAGCCAGAGACATATGTCATGTAGGAACTACGTATAAATGTATCTCTGGTACAGCTCAGGTAATATAATAATGTATGGGTACTCGATCCCTGCGATAAAAAAAAAATCCTCAATATTTCCAAAAATTCAACATATAAACGGGAACTTCTCTACAATTTGATTTTTATCGGGGGTGGGGGAGGAGGGGGGCTATAGGATGACAAATTGTGTCCTATACATATATATTTTAGTTGTATTCTCTGTCCTGCCCTTTCTTTTTCACTCATTTGGTCCTGCTTTTCTTTAATTAGTTTAATAATATCTTGAATTACATTTCCGTAAATTGTCATCGAGGCTGCTCTTTTTTTTGCAAAGTATCCCATTCTGCCTAAAAAAAAATTAATCAAAAACTCAACAAATATCGTCATTTTTTTTTTATGTCAGAAACGTTTTGCATGGTTATATATATAATTTGTTTTTGTTTTTGTTTTATTTTTGTTTGTTTTTGTTTTTGTTTTTGAGTTATTTTTGTTTTTTTACTTCGGGGAGGGGGGTCAATTTAGTTTGTTTCAACTAATACATTATTAATTTTCTCTAGTCTAACAATCGACCGAATAAATATGAAGATTAAGGAGATATGGTGTAATTGGCGATTAGACATGTTCAATAATCCATTTTGCAGAGTTCAAGTAAGTTGATATAAGCAATTATAGGCCATATAACGTTCTTGGTTTCGTTAATGATTCGACAAACTTTCAATGGTGCATTTAGACTGCTTTTATTTTCACTTTTTTAGCATCGATTAAAATTTGTAAAAGTATTAAGGTCACAGATATCGGCGAATGCGTATTACAGGACCTATTTATTATCAACATAGCACCTACATATCTTCGTTTAAGGTTAAGTCAAGTTGGTGACTGATAAGAGATATTCCAAAATAAAGCCAAGGATGATAATGAAACGTCATTTATTATTCAGCATTTGTGTCATTTCCTTCATTTGTTCTGGGATTTGTGACAAAATAACTATAAGGGATCTTTTTAGAGCATTGCGCTCAGATACCAATGCTAAAATCGTGAACACCCTAGAGCTATATGGAGCCAACCCACAGAATGCCGACGATGGAAAAAGTAATAGTGAACTTTCAGAAGCTATTCATTTTTTGGAGACCGAAATGTTTCTGTTGACCGGTGAAACTATGACCAAGGAGGAATTGATGGTGAAAGAAATTTTAGAACTGAAACGATCTGTGTTTCTCTTAAAAAGGGCTGTGAATGGTACGACCAAAGGGAGAAGGGGTAAGTGTAACCTGGCAAGAAACATTTGTATACTTTTTAAATATAATTGTTTATTATTATTAAAACAACGTGACTTGCGTACAATGTTTATAACCGTCCAATGCATTGTAGCCCTTTTTGTACAACCTTAAATTAAAGTTAATATTCTTTATTTGCCAAAAAAAATAAGAACATGTCACTGTTTATAAAAATACTGAAAAAAATATGCAGTCCACAAAATTTGCTAAAACTTGTGCGAATAACTAGACGACAAATAAAAAATGACAGGGAAAACAAAACAAAACATACAGCAATCAGTCTGAGAGAAGATGATTACATTTTATTTATTAATTGTTAATATTGGATTTAAAATAGTTTTCAGTAAGTGCGAGTACTCTTATATCAATGCTTTGTGTTTAATGATTGATATGGAAGTATGTGTTTGTGTTTCTAGTAAGTTAAGCCTTTGCAAATGCTCTCCACAGTTTGTTCGCAGTGTTGTCCTGCTACACCATTGTCACAGTTTTGATTGAGGTCGTGATTGAGCGCTCACAAATGATTTTTAATCCCAATATCCTTAATGTGATTGTCCACAGTCAGGAGCCTGTAATCAGTGGTTCATACAATTTTTAAGGATACTTTTGGCTTTGAGAACTATTTTGATATTTTAGAATTTCGTGATATTTATACTTTATGCAAATTTAGAACCATCAACCATAAATTACCCATTGAGATAGGGAGATGAACAAATATTCAGAGAGATAGACGAAATTGTAAATCATGTAATTCTAAAGATCTTGGAGATGAGTATCATTATATTATGATGTGCACAGAGATATCAGTAAAACGAAACAAACGTATTGATAAAAAATATGTAAATCGTCCAAATATAATAATGTTTAAGAAAATTATGAATTTGAATAAAAAATCTAAATTGAGAAAGCTGTGTACTTTCATTAGACCTATAAAATCCTATGTGTGCCCTCGTGGCTAACTACTATCAGTATACATTAATTGTAAATAGTGTACATATTATGTTCTGTGTATTCATGTATTTATGTCTGCATTGTTGATGTTTTGTAGTGTCTGTATACCATTTAACTGCAAAGGTTTGACAGAATAATAAAAGATATATAAAAAAAAAAAAATTTTAAAATTGTCGTTAGCTCATGTCTGTCATAATAATTGTTTTTCGCTAATTGTAATTGTTATTTAATAAGGCCGTAAGTTTTCTTATTTGAATTGTTTCACATCTTTCATGTTGGGGTTTTTTATAGATGACTATACGGTATGTTTATCATAAATTTTATAAGCCGTACGGTGACCTAAAATTGGTAATGTCTACCCCATTTGGACTCTTGTGAATATTTGTCTCACTGGCAATCCGAACATAATTATATTTGTACCGTTAACCGGGAAAAAATGGTATGAGGTAAAACGGCACAAAAAATAGTAAAATGTAAATGGCTTGATGCTAATGGTACAGCCATAGTTTGACGGGATTCATTTTTGAAGGGGTACAATAATGCTTACTTAAAATTTCAGATCTGGAAAAGCAGTTACAAATGGAAAACAGCAGTGAAAATTCTGGAGACGCTGGAATCATGGAAAATTTCAGCAGACTTGAAAATAGAATCAACTACCTAGAACATGAAAATAAGGAAAAGAATAAGAAAATATTAGAATTAGAAGACAAATTAAAAAGTTCAAATTAAATTACTTCTTTCAAAATATTGCGTTTTCAATTATTTATTATACTTAGCAGCACGCTGTGCGTATATTTGACCTGAAGACGCGAATTTGACTTTGAGATGAAGATTAGCAATAAAGGTTCATTGTCATTGCTTTTAGGGTTTTTTTTTTTACAGTCTTTACAGGGACATTAGCTACAATATATGAAAAAAAGTTTAATGAAAGTGAAATAGTGAATTTATAATTCGCTTTTAGCAGGCAGTTTAGTTCAATTTTGTCAAAAGAAGCCATGTAATATTGCTGACGAATTTCTCACTTAAAAGTGAATAATTCGACCTTATTGATGGGTTTATATGACCTTCAATTTAACCACTTATCTAGAGATTGTTTGAGCATGTATTATTAAGGGAAAAAGTGTCAACACTGAAAGTGTATAAAAACCAAACATGAACCATTTTGTTGACTAGTTAGACCAACAAAAGAAATCATTCTTATACAGGTTAAAATGATGATTAACTTATTTGTTTAACCTATAACATGGACATCTCGAAAAATTCAATTGCACGTGGTCTCAATCTTTTTATATTGTATGTGTATATCGGTTATTTGACCGTCGGCTGTCTTTGATAGTCATCTCGATGGTTAATAATATGGCGTTTAGACTATAATACACACGAAATGTTGTTATATATTATCGAGTCTATGCGTTGATAAATATCTATTTCATACTTTTTGTAATTCGGGTATTTGGTTTCAGTATATTGTAAATCAAATATGAGTATTTGAATCAAATCAGTTATTCTTAATTTGACGGTTAATGCCCCATTAAGAATTCTGGTAGCATGAATCAACTACGAACAGATATATATACTTTTTTCTTTTCAATAACTTAAATGGATATTACTATAAGAATTCCTGTTCAAACATTTTATTATAGGTCTTATTTGAGAATCTGAAGCATTAGGACCTTAATTAACCTCGGACATGGGACGGTCAATATGTACCATGACCTGGAGTATCATGTTTATTTCATGACATTCTGATTGACCTTTCTGTCGGACACAGATAAACTTCTTACGTTTGAGACTATCAGACATATATGACTGGTTCATACCATGTTTACCTTGACAATTACTTCGCGACCTCGAGCCAGTTTCAATGAATATATATTAGGCTAAACAAAAATATATAATAGCTGTGTGTCCTGCCTAGATACTTACCATTAATTCACACGCCTTCCCCGACATATTTTATACAAATATTTTGGATATTAATTAGTTATAAGTCCTTATTGCCATATTCATTTCACCATTGATGGACCCACACGGGTGCTTTGGGTGTTGGACCCCTTTCATAATGGATCATAATACGCGCTTGATATCCCTTAATGATTCTTCATAGTCTGTTTGAAATATACTAAATATTGATTTGTTTTACGGCCTTCATTCTTACTCTATATTCTTATTATCGGAAGTAGAAACAGAGGCGTTTTAAAAGGGGGGTCCCAACCCAGAGTAAAGGGGGGGTTCCAGCTATATGCTCCCATTCAAATGCATTAATCGTCCAAAAAAGGGGGTTCCAACCCCCCGGACCCCCCCCCCCCCCCCCCCTGGATCCGCCAATGAGAAAACAATTCCTATTTATTTGTTCAAGCCTTACAGTAGATATGAGTATATATATATATCATATAAAAATTAACATGCAAGGATTGGTTTTGTTATTCTGTAAACAATAATTTTGCTTGTTAAATTAAGAATATTAATACAACGCCAATGTATTGTATTGATTGTCACATGTATTAATCTGTATTATCTCCCTTACTCCATGTGTCATGATTATACATGCATGATTGATGGGTTATTTCCCTTTACTGTTTACCGCCTCACGACGATTATTAAATGTGCCTTTCTAACGATCACATGTGTTATGTTTTCTCTGCTTACTGGCGTGGTGGCAGCGGTTTAAGAAACCCACATCTCAAATAACTCAACAATTTGAACATTATTCCACTCTAGAATTAAAAGGTGAGCAGGAAAATTTGTCATTTATTCTGACTAACACGACAACATTTTCTATTGTTGTACTTAACTGATCTTTACAAAATGGCAGGCACACGTGCTCCAAAACAATGGTCACTCTCAAAAGTTGAAACAATAACATCGTTTGAAGCATGGAGACAAAACTTACAATATACCTTGTCCCTTGATCAAAACTTCGCAGCGTTCCTTGTAGATGGATTTACATGGCTGAAGAAAACCAACGCCAATCCTTTACGTGGCATTGTTGACGATGGCGAGGCGGTTGCCGAAGCTAACCGACGAACATCAGCCCAAAAGTGCACACATTTGGACCTTATGCTTGGGCAAATAGCAAATTACTGTCCGATTATTTCAAGAAACACTATAATTAAAAATTCGACATCCATTAATTCTATTTGGCAGTCAATTCGTCTACACTACGGATTTCAGTCTACTGGTGGACACTTTCTTGATTTTAATAACATCTTTTTGGAACCAGATGAGCGTCATGAGGACTTATTTCAGCGATTGGCTAGTTTTATTGAAGACAATATGTTTCGTGCCGGTGGCAATTTTCATCACCACGGAGAAGTACCTGAAGCCGACGAAGAACTATCGCCTTCTTTGGAAAACCTGATTGTACTAACTTGGTTAAGACTTATTAATCGTGACTTGCCCAACCTAGTGAAGCAGCGATATGGAACTGAGTTACGGTCAAAAACATTAGCTTCTTTGAAACCTGAAATTTCACAGGCACTTGATAGTTTACTTGACGAAATTCATTCAGCCACTGATGCCAAAGTTTTACGGGCGTCAATAAAAGACAAACATTTTGACAGAAGTGCAAAAAAGACAGGTAGTATAAGAACTGGTCGTCAAATAAAGTGTTGTATTTTATGTAAGCAAGCAGGTCGTCCGTCCCAACATTTTTTAAGTACTTGTAAATATTTACCTGATGAAGACAAACAATATATGTCCAGAGTAAGGCAATCTTATTGTACAGAAGTAGGTGATAGTGAGTCTGAGGACAATGTTGATAATGAACAAGTCTCATTTTTAAATGATAATGTAGGTCCTAGTAAGCTTAGAGTTGTATCTGCTTTAAGACGGGTGAGCACTAAACAGTCCCCTTACTTTAAGGCATTTTATAAACATTTCCCACTTGAGCTAACACTAGATACGGGTGCTGAGGTGAGTATGATAAAAGCTTCTTCCGCGGATTACATCGGCGTAACAATCAAGAAAAGCAACCATCCCGCTTTACAAGCTGACGGTGTTACCCCGTTAAATATAGTTGGTGAATGTCATTTCACACTTTCGAGAGACGGAATCTAGTTACAGTTAGAGGCCCTAGTAGTGAACGACTTGGACGTTGATATACTCGCCGGTATTCCTTTCATGTCATCGAACGACATCGCGATTTTCCCTAGCAAACATAAAATCTTAATACGCGATAAGGTAACTGTTAAGTATGGTAACCCAAACGAGGAACTTAATTCTAGTAATACTCGCGTACGTAGAACACAGGCCTTTCTTATCCGGGCTCCATCAGCAAGTTCAGTAGTTTGGCCAGGATGTTACGGCGAATACGACATTCCATCGGAAATAGAATCGGATTGCATTCTCGCGGTCGAGCCTCACACTGACGCTTCTCGTACGAAAGATTGGCCCAGTCCCCAAATTGCTCAGTCGGTCGCAGGCAAAATACGCATCGTGAATAACACGTCGGTACCGCAGTTCATACAACGAAATGAACATTTCTGTCGAGTACGACTTACGACTACCATAGACAACGCACCAGAGGCACCGGACAATATACGTGACATAAAAACAACAAACTACATAGACTCCACACATACTTCCCAATTTTTCAAACAAGTCTCTGTAGACCCAGATAATTTACTTAGTCCAGATCTCCAAACCCAGTTTAATGAACTTCTTCGAAAGTTCAGTGAAGTTTTTAGTCCTAACTTTGAAGGTTATAATGGGGAAATAGGTCCTTTTGAAGCATCTGTTAATATGGGTCCTGTCCAGCCTCCCCAACGAAAAGGTAGAATGCCACAGTATTCAAAAAATAATTTGGTAGAACTCCAAAACAAATTTGACGAATTGGAATGTAAAGGAGTGTTCCGTAAACCCGAAGACGTCGGAATTTCAGTCGAGTATATTAACCCTTCATTTCTTGTCAAAAAAGCTTCCGGTGGTTTCCGACTTGTAACAGCATTTGCCGTTGTTGGCAGATATAGTAAGCCGCAACCCTCTCTTATGCCTGACGTGGATTCCACACTCCGTACGATCGCACAATGGAAATATATAATCAAGTCTGATCTTACGAGCGCATTTTACCAAATCCCCCTGGCAAAAGATTCGATGAAGTATTGCGGAGTCGCGACCCCTTACCGTGGAGTTCGCGTATATACACGTTGTGCGATGGGAATGCCTGGTTCCGAAACGGCTCTTGAGGAACTAATGTGTCGTATAGTGGGGGATTTCTTACAAAAAGGTTGCGTAGCTAAGTTGGCAGATGACTTATTTTGTGGCGGTAATACCCCGGAGGAGCTTTTAATATACAATTGGGAGTGCGTTCTTCAGTCGCTACAAAAATCAGGAATTTGCCTATCACCTAGCAAAACTGTTATTTGCCCAAAATCGATAACAATCCTGGGTTGGATTTGGTCACAGGGTTCGATTTCCGCTAGCACACACAGAGTAGCAACACTAGCCTCGTGTCCCGTACCAGACACTGTGCGGGGTCTTCGATCATTTATCGGTGCGTACAAGATGCTAAGCCGCGTCATTCCGAATTGTTCCAATGTAATTGCCCCATTAGAAGAGAAAATAAGTGGTATAAAATCAGCTGACAAAATTATTTGGTCCGACATGCTAAGAGAACATTTCGAGTTTGCCCAAAAGTCTCTGAGCTCCCGTAAAGCCATCACGCTACCTAAATGCAGTGATCAACTGTGGATAGTCACAGACGGTTCCGTCACTAAACGCGGTATCGGAGCGACCCTATACATAAATCAGGACGGTAAAGTGTCCTTAGCAGGATTTTTCAGTGCTAAGTTGCGTAAACATCAAGTGTTGTGGCTACCGTGTGAAATCGAAGCGCTTTCCATTGCCGCTAGTGTCAAACATTTCAGTCCCTTTATTATTCAGTCAAAACTGCAAGCGAATGTGTTGACAGATAGTAAACCATGCGTACAGGGATTTGAAAAACTATGTCGCGGTGAATTTTCGGCCAGTCCGCGTGTCACATCGTTTCTTTCTGTTGTAAGCCGATACCAGGTCAGCGTCAACCATTTATCCGGTCGTGCAAATATTCCATCCGACTTTGCAAGCAGAAACGCACCCGTTTGTACAGAGCCTAATTGTCAGGTTTGTTGCTTTATATCGCGTACCGAAGATTCTGTCGTTCGAGCCGTAAGCATTCAAGACGTTCTCAATGACGAATTTCGCTAACCTTTCACCACCAGGTCGGCCTGGATTAATATTCAATCAGAATGCCCTGATCTTAGACGCACTCACGCTCATTTAAAACAAGGCACCCGGCCCTCCAAAAAACTGACAAACATTAAAGACGTCAAACGTTACCTGAATGTTGCATCAATCGCCAAAGACGGTTTGTTAGTTGTTCGGCGTTGTGATCATCTTGCTCCACCCAACGAATTGATCATTGTTCCACGTAATGTTCTTGACGGACTCGTCACCGCTCTACATATTAAGTTGGACCATCCGTCAAAACACCAATTAAACCTCATCTTAAAGCGCCACTTTTACGCTTTAGACATGCCAAAGGCGGCCGAACAGGCTAGTGACTCCTGTCACACATGCGCGTCTTTAAAACGGTTCCCTAAGAGCCTCGTCGAGCAGTCTTCAGAAGACCCACCGGACTTGGTTGGCATATCTTACGTGGCCGACGTTCTTAAGCGCAACCGTCAACTCATACTGGTCGTCACAGAAACTGTAACTTCGTACACTAGTACATGCTTTATCAAAGACGAAAAACTAGGTAGCTTGCGAGATGGGCTCATACACTTATTGATACCGTTAAAGCCTTTAAACGGTCCAAGTGTTGTCGTTCGAGTTGACCCGGCCCTGGGTTTTCGCCCTTTATGTGACGATTCATACTTAAAGCAACTCAACATATCAATTGAAATTGGCCGTGTTAAAAATCGGAACAAAAATCCAGTTGCCGATAAAGCCATCGCTGAGCTCGAAGACGAGTTACTTCGTGAGGAACACGATCATTCTCCTCTATCTGAAAATACACTAGTTATAGCTACTACGAGACTTAATTCTAGGATTCGCCAGCGTGGGTTGTCCTCCCGCGAACTATGGACTCAAAGAAGTCAGTTTACTCATGAACAGTTACCAATTTCTGACATGAACCTAATTCGCGCACAGCACGAGGCTCGAAATAAAAATCACGGATTTAGCGAAAATTCTAAATGCAGTCGACCCGGTCGTCCGACCCCTGATATTAATATAGGGGATTTGGTTTACCTTTATACCGACAGATCAAAGACCCAATCGCGAGATCGGTACCTTGTTGTAGCCCGTGATGGCGAATGGTGTTTCATCAAAAAATTCTCAGGCAATCAACTCCGCGCCTCGTCCTACAAAGTAAAACTTTCGGAATGTTATAAAGTTTTAAACACTATAAGTGCCCAGCAAAATCCAAGATATTCTCAGAATGTGTACAATGAGGAGTCTGATTCAGATGGCCATGACGAAGATAGCCTTCCTGGGCCTATCCGTGACCTACCACCAGAACGCGCGGAGCCCCCGCCTATTCTTATTTGCGAAAATATCGACGATGTTGAAAATCTGGACGAGCCGACTGCGCAACATGATAATAGTCTCGAACATGACTTGACACTTAGTAACTCGAGCACTGAACAAGATAATAAGCGCGTTCTCCGTAAGCGCTCCGAATTGAAAACGCCAGCACGGTTTAAAGATTTCATTTCCTTTTAAACTTGATGCTCACTCGTCACCTTGGGTTAATTGTTTACTTAGAGAATCAGATACAACAAAATGTACGTCGTATTTTATTTACTGCTTATTTTATGTTTACTACAATGTATATGCTAAGTATTTTTTGCTTAACTACTTATATAGTAATATGAATTTGATGAAAATATACAGACTTTAAAAAAAATGGAAAGAAAAAAAAATGTCAGAATTATTTTGTTTCTTATTGATAGCTATGTGTTTAGTTTATGCATATTGATAACATTTATTTTTATTCATGTTCTTATAATAACAGAGATTATTAGTTGACAATTGTAAAGAGAGAGAGAGGGAGACTTTAAAGGAGAAAAGAAGTTGCGCCAATGTATTGTATTAATTGTCACATGTATTAATCTGTATTATCTCCCTTACTCCATGTGTCATGATTATACATGTATGATTGATGGGTTATTTCCCTTTACTGTTTACCGCCTCACGACGATTATTAAATGTGCCTTTCTAACGATCACATGTGTTATGTTTTCTCTGCTTACTGGCGCAAAACTAAAACAACATAATGTTGAACTAAATTCTCTGCACGCATGATATATAAAGATTAACCGATAATGTCTGTTCAAACCCTTGTGTTCCAAAACTGTTAAAGGCAAATATTACAAGTACCAAACGTTGAAAAATCATTACAAACGGAACAAATAAACAACAAAAAATCAAGAAAAAAAAACCCACAAAAAATCAAAAGGAATGAATATACTATACCTACATTGTATGGAACACTTTTTCGTCATTGATAATTACAATGCAACAGATAATCACTTAAAATCAAATTATACCAATCTCAAAATTATACCTAATCATTTCCAAAAAATCATAGACTTTGAGACTTGTCAATGAAGGACAATTGAGTTAAACACTTGTAACTTAAAGCTTAAGTAAACTGATTAAAATACAGATTGCGTATTGTGTATTTCATGGAGGCGCGCTAAGCGTACATAAATATAACAACATTCCGTGAAATATAAAAATAAGGAGATGTGGTGCATGTATGATTGAAATTGAGACAATTATCCACCCATGTCTAAAGGAAGAGAATGTATTGTAAGCAATTACAGGCAACCGCGAGAAAAAAAAATACCGTGTAGACGACAAGAAAAAGGCATCGACATGAAAAAAATATGAAACAATTGAATTGAGAAAAATAACGGTATAATCTATGACAAAACAATACGAATATCTTCTTATTTGAACATCTTTGATTAAAAACCATGCAAGTTAAAGTTCAATCGACAAATACCGGAGATCACGTTTCCCTCATTGCACAAACTTACCTCGCAGTGCAGGTACATTAAGGGGGGGGACTCCTTTGGTAAAAAAAAAAATCAAAATATCATGTTTTTTTCACGATCTACATAATTTTTAGCCTCAGCTGACATTGGATAATATTTTTTTGATACATGTATATTGGCTTTTATAGTTTGTTTTAATGTTGTTCGGATACACCACTGCCCCGGGTTAGGAGGAGGGTTTGGATACCGCTTACATGTTTAACCCCGACATATTCTGTATGTACAATGTATGTGCAGGTCCTCCCGCGAACTATGGACTCAAAGAAGTCAGTTTACTCATGAACAGTTACCAATTTCTGACATGAACCTAATTCGCGCACAGCACGAGGCTCGAAATAAAAATCACGGATTTAGCGAAAATTCTAAATGCAGTCGACCCGGTCGTCCGACCCCTGATATTAATATAGGGGATTTGGTTTACCTTTATACCGACAGATCAAAGACCCAATCGCGAGATCGGTACCTTGTTGTAGCCCGTGATGGCGAATGGTGTTTCATCAAAAAATTCTCAGGCAATCAACTCCGCGCCTCGTCCTACAAAGTAAAACTTTCGGAATGTTATAAAGTTTTAAACACTATAAGTGCCCAGCAAAATCCAAGATATTCTCAGAATGTGTACAATGAGGAGTCTGATTCAGATGGCCATGACGAAGATAGCCTTCCTGGGCCTATCCGTGACCTACCACCAGAACGCGCGGAGCCCCCGCCTATTCTTATTTGCGAAAATATCGACGATGTTGAAAATCTGGACGAGCCGACTGCGCAACATGATAATAGTCTCGAACATGACTTGACACTTAGTAACTCGAGCACTGAACAAGATAATAAGCGCGTTCTCCGTAAGCGCTCCGAATTGAAAACGCCAGCACGGTTTAAAGATTTCATTTCCTTTTAAACTTGATGCTCACTCGTCACCTTGGGTTAATTGTTTACTTAGAGAATCAGATACAAAATGTACGTCGTATTTTATTTACTGCTTATTTTATGTTTACTACAATGTATATGCTAAGTATTTTTTGCTTAACTACTTATATAGTAATATGAATTTGATGAAAATATACAGACTTTAAAAAAAATGGAAAGAAAAAAAAATGTCAGAATTATTTTGTTTCTTATTGATAGCTATGTGTTTAGTTTATGCATATTGATAACATTTATTTTTATTCATGTTCTTATAATAACAGAGATTATTAGTTGACAATTGTAAAGAGAGAGAGAGGGAGACTTTAAAGGAGAAAAGAAGTTGCGCCAATGTATTGTATTAATTGTCACATGTATTAATCTGTATTATCTCCCTTACTCCATGTGTCATGATTATACATGTATGATTGATGGGTTATTTCCCTTTACTGTTTACCGCCTCACGACGATTATTAAATGTGCCTTTCTAACGATCACATGTGTTATGTTTTCTCTGCTTACTGGCGCAAAACTAAAACAACATAATGTTGAACTAAATTCTCTGCACGCATGATATATAAAGATTAACCGATAATGTCTGTTCAAACCCTTGTGTTCCAAAACTGTTAAAGGCAAATATTACAAGTACCAAACGTTGAAAAATCATTACAAACGGAACAAATAAACAACAAAAAATCAAGAAAAAAAACCCACAAAAAATCAAAAGGAATGAATATACTATACCTACATTGTATGGAACACTTTTTCGTCATTGATAATTACAATGCAACAGATAATCACTTAAAATCAAATTATACCAATCTCAAAATTATACCTAATCATTTCCAAAAAATCATAGACTTTGAGACTTGTCAATGAAGGACAATTGAGTTAAACACTTGTAACTTAAAGCTTAAGTAAACTGATTAAAATACAGATTGCGTATTGTGTATTTCATGGAGGCGCGCTAAGCGTACATAAATATAACAACATTCCGTGAAATATAAAAATAAGGAGATGTGGTGCATGTATGATTGAAATTGAGACAATTATCCACCCATGTCTAAAGGAAGAGAATGTATTGTAAGCAATTACAGGCAACCGCGAGAAAAAAAAATACCGTGTAGACGACAAGAAAAAGGCATCGACATGAAAAAAATATGAAACAATTGAATTGAGAAAAATAACGGTATAATCTATGACAAAACAATACGAATATCTTCTTATTTGAACATCTTTGATTAAAAACCATGCAAGTTAAAGTTCAATCGACAAATACCGGAGATCACGTTTCCCTCATTGCACAAACTTACCTCGCAGTGCAGGTACATTAAGGGGGGGGACTCCTTTGGTAAAAAAAAAAATCAAAATATCATGTTTTTTTCACGATCTACATAATTTTTAGCCTCAGCTGACATTGGATAATATTTTTTTGATACATGTATATTGGCTTTTATAGTTTGTTTTAATGTTGTTCGGATACACCACTGCCCCGGGTTAGGAGGAGGGTTTGGATACCGCTTACATGTTTAACCCCGACATATTCTGTATGTACAATGTATGTGCAGGTCCCAAGTCAGGAGCCTGTATATATGTATATTCATGCAATTCAGTGCTTGTTGTTGGTTGATGTGTTACATACTTGTTCTTCGTTAATTTTTTGTACATTAATAAGGCTGTTAGTTTTCTCATTTGAATTGTTAAATACATTTGTCATTTCGTAGCCTTTTATAGCTGATTATGCGGTATGTGCTTTGCTCATTGCTCATTGTGAAGGCCGAACGGTGACAAATAGTTGTTAATGTATGTGTCATTTGGTCTCTTTTCTTTTTTTTAAGATTTGAAGATTGTGGAGAGTTGTCTCATTGGCAATGATACCACATCTTCTTGTGTATATCTTATAAGAAGTTGCCTGAAATAGTATCTAAAAACAATATGCATAAGCTTTAATGTTTTAAATGAAGGATTGATTTACTGATGAAACAAAAACATGTTTTACTGCAATGTTGAGTGTGTCTTTTATTTATTGCTTGGTTACTAAACTCTCCTTTCACCGAGGACATATACAATGTCTTCCACCATCAATAGGCACTTGTGTTCCCGTAATAAAGGAGGAATCATCAGAAGCCAAGAATGCAATCATACCAGCTACTTCCTGTACTTCTCCGGGTCTACCTAAAGCATGTGTAATCTTTGTCCTTTCCAAAAACTGAGAATAAAAGCGTCACAACATTAGGATATTCTCAAATGAAGATATGAAAATCTTCATTTTTTTTTTTAAATAAGAACAATACTCAGTCATTTGACGTATGAGGTTTTGGATGGGGTTTACAGATTAGATATATCTTTATTTGCAAAACATACAAAAACCAATTTTGGTTGTGGCAAATACATTGACAAACAAACATAATGAAAAATAATATAAACTCGAAAATATTATAAGAAATATGATAATCAAAGAGCTGAATAGCTCTGAGGGGAAAGACGGACCTTGTTTCTATTTAATTATGTTTTTGGAAAAGGGGGGGGGTATCTTTTGATAGTTTTCATATGAAGAATGAAAAAGAGAACAGCTAGAACATGTAGAAAGGTTGACAATATTGAAATCAATTGTTGTTTATGTAATTTCCTTTCCTTAGTTTAGGATTCAATTTGGACCAATGGAAGAGATCTGCATCTTCTAAATCTAAACATTTGATTAAAGTTGATAGCTAATTATCTAAAACTCAACTGAATTCTGTCATTTCACAACAACTACAATTTTTTTTGAAATCTTGATTGTGTACCACTGAACTGCAGGCTAGGGCCATTTTCCATTTTTTGTGACAGTACTCTTGGATTTTAAAGTTTTTTCTTTAGAAAGTGTGGACTGAAAAATCTATTCAGTTTTAAATTTCCATTGTTAAAGTTCTGAGTTACAACTCTCATCACAGGGAAACAGGTACTAATAAAAAACAATATGAGTGATGTAAACTGTGTGAAGCTTGTTTCCAAATCTTAATTTTGAAATATTTGTAAATAATAAATATGTTTAAACTACAAAATGCAAATTTTTATTATTTTTTTTTTACCATTACAATGATTATGCAGGTACACAAAACATTAGTTTTAATAGAAGACTACTAATCCAATGAAATGTCACATTTGAAGTGTTTAAATACATTAACTTTTATTTTAGTGGATAATTACTCATCAATTGAGATGCTCCTGAATTGGAGGAAGATTCTCAGAATTTTTACAGAAAAAAGTGGTCTCACTAATTAGCGACAAGAAGCGACAAGAAGAATAATTTTTTCTTGTCGCTAAATAGTCTTCTTGACGCTTCGTGTCGCTTTTTGACGCTTTTTGTCTCTAATTAGTGAGACCCGATAAAAGTAATAAAATCGTTTCTTTCCCCTGTCTCATGTAAACCCTCGATCTTTGTTTATCATGTTTATTTTGAAAGTTGTTGACCTACAAATTAAAGTATTGCATGTTGATGTTTAAATCATCTACAGTAAACAATATTATGTTTAGATTTAACAAATACAAATTTGTAATTAGTGCACGATCTCTAAGAATGATTTAAATAACCAGTGAACTGGTGAAGGATATCCCTGCTTCTTCCAAGAATGACGTCACTATAAAATACAATGTAGGTTGGATATTTTTAGAATATCTCGTCATTCTAATTTTTCCGGATTGTAAAATAAACGTAAATAGTGTAAAGGAGAGTTCAAGATACGATAATTTCGTGAGAAACAGAAGGGAAATGTGTAAAAAAGTGTTTAAAGTCAAACTATTCATTTCTGGGTCTCCTTCTCTTCAATCTAAGTAAGATTTGTTGGGGGGTTTTCCACACTATAACATGTATAAAAACAAAATGAATGATGTGAGGGAGTGTCACTCTGGTCAACCCCATAGGGGATTGACGGCTTGAAGCCGTCTTTCCCCAAAAACAGTTACTGTTCTCCTTTCCTCAGTTCTAATGACTCTTTAATAAAAGAAACAACTGCTTTTACATCATTTGGTGTTGATGGATTAAGTATTATTACGAGTTTATCAGTAAAATTAAGTGTATTAAAATTTACATATTTTTGTATATAATATTTTAGAAAGATTTCTCTTATATTTTTATTTATTTTACAGTTGAAGAAAAAATGAAATTCATCGTCTAAGATATTACATATTTTACATTTTCTTTCATTTCGTGGTATTTTGGTATATCGTCCAGTTTATGAAGAGACAATGTTCGCTTATTCTAAATTTGGTTAACATTTTTCTTGTCTCTTTACTTGGGTGTGATAGGTAGTGTTGCATTTGGTTATTTATATTAGATTTAAGAAATTTATATAGATATATTTTATTATTTTCATTTAAGTTATTTATTTTATCATCAATAACAGTTTGATAATAGTTGATATAACTTTTTTTTAATTGGGGTTTTAACATTTTAGTCTGTTTTAAAGTTTTAGTTTCCTCAATAAGTTTAATGTCAATATTTATATCTTGTGACACATTTTTTGCAAAAGTATACCAAGAGTATGTTCCCTTGGTATCTAAACTTTTAGTTAATTTAAAGGCTTCATTAAGAAGTTGGTTTAGATTTTCATTATTTAATCTAGATAGGTACATCATAGTTTGGGTTTTTATGAAAGTTTCTAATGGCAAAAGTCCTAGTTCATTTCTAACAGCTAGATTTGTTGAGCTTCTTTTTGTCCCCAGTACTTGTTTCATAAAATGTAGCTGGGGTTTTTCTAAAACAGTTTTGTCAATAAAATGAATAGCATCTGGTGTTGAGCTATTTTTGTTAGCTCGGAGTTTAGCTCTATAAAATTGAATATAAGTGTCCATATAGCATATTTCACTATTATATGTTAAAATAGGTTTGACCAAAGTTTCAAAAAGGTTGCAAGACACTCTCACAGGAAGTTGTCCAAAGCCTGATGAGTAAGAGTTAATAGCAAATAAAACTTTTCTTGCTTTTTTTGCAAGATCTGAACTACAACTAGTTAGACTGCCATTAGATGTTATAACACATCCAAGGTATTTATATTCATATACTTTATCAAGGTATTTTCCTTTAAATTTCAAAAAGGGTTTATTTATTTTACTTGGGTTATTTTGTAGTATCATGGTTTTAGATTTTTTTGTATTAACTGTTAATTGCCATTTATCACAATACTCAGAGAGATTATTTAAACTATTTTGCAGACCGTTTTCGCTCTCTGATAATACGATTAAGTCATCTGCAAATAGAAGACTTCCTATGTCTGAATTTATAAGTTTTACAGGGGTAGAGTTTGGCTTTTCAAATATCTGACTTGAGTCATTAATAAAAATATTAAATAAAGTGGAGCTTAAAAAATCTCCTTGTCTTACACCTTTATCTATAATAAAATGTTTAGACTCTGAGTTCTTATGTTTGAAAGAACCAAGAGTATGATCGAATTGTGCTTTAATAGAAGACTTCCTATGTCTGAATTTATAAGTTTTACAGGGGTAGAGTTTGGCTTTTCAAATATCTGACTTAAGTCATTAATAAAAATATTAAATAAAGTGGAGCTTAAAGAATCTCCTTGTCTTACACCTTTATCTATAATAAAATGTTTAGACTCTGAGTTCTTATGTCTGAAAGAACCAAGAGTATGATCGAATTGTGCTTTAATATTAGAGAATGATGGACTGAATGTGTAGAATTAATCATAGGAACTAAGGAACGGGACATTTTCCCCTCCTCTTTTTTCCCTAAATCCGTTATTTTATATATCAGTGACCGATGTAGATGGGAACTTTGGAATTCAATTTGATAGCAAATAGTAAATACAAGATATTTGTAGTAAATTTATGTTCTTAATATGATACAGAAAAACTCAAAAATAATTAAAATTAATTTAATAGAAAACGAAAAAAAAAACTAACAGATTTTGGTAAAAGTGGAGGGCAAAAATAGTGTGTCTTGTCCCCAAGTACCTAAAGTTTGGAATTTTAGCAAACAATTAATACAGAAAAAAGGACAAAAAAATAAGGAATAGAGAATAATTTGGTGTCCAAATATTAAAATCATATTAAAAATAGGGTTCAATTGTTTAAAAATTGAAGAATACAAAATTGAATGAAACCCTTCCATCTAGACCCTCGTGTAGAGACGACCATTTTAGTTTCTGGAGAGGTAGGAAAATTTTGCAAAAGACATGGTGAAAAAAGTAAGCGTAGCAACAGATGAATACTTTTAAATTAAAAAGTCTTCCTGAACTCATGCCCCCACCCTACCCCCGTTCCATTATACCAATTGGTCGTCCTCTTTTATATAGTTTATGTATGATATGAATGAGTAATAATAATATGACAGCAATTCTTTGAAGTAAGAAAAAGACGCTTTGTGGCATAATCCATTAATGACCGTGAATGTATGAAAATCGTAAAGGTCATATTAACTTTATATTCAAATGTCTTTTCAATTTTCGTAAATGTTTTAGCAATTAAGTTTGACCTTAAACATTAATTATGTTAATTATGGGGTTCGTGTTGTTTATTCTTTAGTTTTCTATGTTGTGCCATGTGTACTATTGTTTGCCTTTTTGTTTTTTTCATTTTTAGCCATGGCGTTGTCAGTTTATTTTAGATTTATGAGTTTGACTGTCCCTTTGGTATCTTTCGTCCCTCTTTTATGCTACCACACCATATAATTTATAGCGTGGGCAACGGAAGTGAATCTTTCAGCCAACACACACACAAATCCGACTCACTTGTGTCCAACTGTTCCGCCCATGAAAATATTTCTTATTATAAACATACTTTTTGATAAGCTTCTTCATCCATTCCACCTCTCTTGTGTATTTCTGTTTTTATTACTCCTGGACTGTTCAAAAAATAAAATCACAATGAACGTATGTAAAAGTGCTGTTCTATACAATTTGTTATATACATGTTTTTTTTCCCTGTAACTTTCTCAATTCGGTACCGTTCGTGTAAGACGGTCTTTTGTGGTCAATGTCGTTAAAAAAACACGCAAATTCATTCCATTTAAAGATCTAATAAGGTGGAGTGTTGCTTACTCAAAATACATGTCTTAGCTCCTACAGTTAATTCAACATTCAAAGTACAGGAATCTCAATTATTATGGCACTAATTAATATCACGGTGATCATTTAGCTAAACAATTATTTTTTTAAAGGACAGATTTTTTGTATTAAAAAATGCGGTTACGTAACAGATACAAAAAAAATCAAAGTTATAAGTCGAAAACAAACTGACAATATCGTAGCAAAAAAAAAATTCAACCAAGAGCATATAAAATACAACATAAAAAAACCTAAAGATCGAGCAAGCGAATTCCACTAAAACCATTCATAACCTCAGCAGAAGCTCCAAAAAGTGTAACCATATCCAGTCCATATTGCACCCTTGAGCCTTGACATGTGCCATGGAACTCGATCGTAATTTACGTGCAATGCGGATGACGTTTTTCATTGCTTATAGACTTGAAACTATATATATGGTAACTATTGGTTTTGCAGAAGGTTCTCATATAATAAATGATAGAATTCAAATCAAATAATACAAAAATCACTTTCATATTTAAAATAAACTTACTTAACGCTGTTTACTCTAATTTGCTTTGGGGCAAGTTCTGAAAAATTGATAAAAATAAATTCACATAAAAAACGTTGACGGACTACATGTAGTATACCAATGTCAAACAAGAGCAACACATTGCATCTCATCACTTAGTTAAGACTGATTGGTTGATAATAGAGAGATGTTCGAGCATGTTTGATTGATATCATGTGGCTTGATATCTTAGTTATCCATAATTTTACTGGATGAATGAAATACTTCATGAAAACGTCTAGTGGCAAATATAACATGCATAACAGGGCGTGAACATAGTATTACTATTAAAGTGATATATATATATATAAAAATATATATCATATGAGACCCTTTGTGTACTAGAAATACACGCTGAGCGGGATTGATACGAATTTGTGTACGAGGAAAAAGTTCACAGAAGGACATATCACCCTACCCGGAAATATTATTTTAAATCCTGTGAACGGTCCTTGCTCTCACTGTCAAATGCATATGGTGAGTGTCAAGCGGAGAGAAAGCAAACACCAATTATGGTCAAGTTTTTAATTTAATTCTTTGTTTGGAATATATAAAAACAATTACCTAGGGCTGCGCACTTTGTAAACTGATCTACTGCACTTTTTGACATACAGTAAGCTATGACACCAGGAAACTGAAAAACAAATACATTTTAAAAATATGTCTTTTTTCATTTTTTGGCGAACAAAATGTATGCTTTCTTATGTCGAACAAAATTAGATAAGATGGTAATACAAAATCCTACTAAGGCATATGCTAACATAGAGAATCAGGTCTTTTATTCTTGATGATACATTCTCGAGCGAAGCGAGGAGAACATATTTTTGGGTGATTTTATACTAAAAATTGAAATTTTTTGTGAACATTTTTTTTGGTTTTGACTTGTTTATCCCCACTCCTTGATTCTTCACTGCATCTCTGAAGGTAAGACGAAGAATTACACCAAGGCCTTCGAGAGGTTGATTTATAAAGTCTGTCGCAAGCAAAGAATAATATACATGTATTCTGCATCTATGGGAAATAACTACCCGTAGCTATAAAAAAAATCAGACATACAAAATATATATAATAAATTATAAATCCTTAAATAAATCGGACTATCATAATTGTTGATTCAAAAATTTTGAAACCGAATGACTTACCGATCGTATACCATTAACACTTGAGACTATTACAATGCTGCCTTTAGTCTTCTCTAAGTATGGAACACACAGCTGTGTAATGTGGAACACTGATCTACAGAAACATGAATAAATACGGAATAAATACGGAACACATAACTATGTAATATGGAACACACAGCTGTGGAATATGAACATATAGGTGTGTAATACGGAACACCGACCTACCGAAACATGAATAAAAAGTGAATAAGTATTCGAAAACTTAGCTGTGTTAAATATGGAACTCTGACCAATAGAAACCTAAATAAAACGTGAAATAAATATGGATAACATAGTTGTGTAGTATGGGACACTGACCAACTGAAACATGAATAAAGTATGAAAAAAATGTGGAACATAAAAATGTGTCACTGAGTATGAAACCGTGACCTACAGAAACTAATTAAAAACGTTAATAAATATGGAACATATATATGTGTTATATGACACTCTGATATACAGAAACTTGAACTTAATATTATAAACGTTAATAAATATGAAACACATAGTTTTATAATTTAGTACATGAATACAAAAGTTATATAATGAAACCTTGTTAAAGAAAACTACGAAAAATAAAAACTATATTGAATACCAATTTTAAGATGTGCCTCTTTCTAATTTATTATTAAAATTGTCCTTTTCTTCAACCGTGTCCCCTTAATCTTACCTTGCATTGATATTCATAACTTTGTCATATTGTTCTAATGTTTGGGTTTCTACACTCCCAACTTCCACAATCCCTGCAGAACTCACCTTCATAAACAAAAACAAAATTAACTTGGAAAAAAACCCTCGGTGGTGGGGGCTTATTTTATATTTATGTTTATTTTTTTATTATATTCTAATAAAAGTCTGTTTGTTATTTTTTATTTTCTATTTGTATGCCCCACCTAGCGGCATTAGGTTTTTCGGTCTGTGCGTGCTTTCGTAATTTCATTCGTTCGTTCGTTAGTTCGTCCGTCTGTCCCGCTTTTAGGTTGAAGTTTTTGGTCAAGATAGTTTTTGATGAAGTTAAAGTCCAATCAACTTGAATTTTCTAATCTAAATACCAGTAAAATATTCTTGTACAGTAAAATAAAGACAAAATATGAAACGTGAAATAGACAAATACATTTCTAAAAATAGTTTGAAAATAGAAAATTATTATGTAAAATGCGAGTAAGACTAGTGACCATTTCTTGAAAATCGAGAGGGGTAGATATAAAAGAATTCAAAGAGAAAATAGAATATGTAAACATTGTAATATAAATGCGGTTGAAGATGAAACCCACTTTTTCTAAAAATGTAAAATTAATAAATCTTTACGTAATCAGCTTGAAAAATAATTATATGTCCAGAATACTTTAAATTGTCTGAAACAGATAGATTACAATTAGTTCTATCTTCATTTGATATTATGCAGCTCACTGTTCCGTTCATTAAAAAGTCATTTGCACTTAGGGGAGTGGACACAACGCCTGCATAAATATTACTGTTTTACCACTTTATATATGATGTTTAATATGTTAATTTTTCCATTGTGTATATTGTATTGTATTGTTTGTATATGCCTTCGACCCCTAGGGGTATAAATGTGCATTTCATAAATAAGCATATTAAAGTTTTTACCCAAATTTCACGTCCACTGAACACAGAAAATGATAGTGCATATTTGTACGAGAGAAAATAAAATACATCGAAATGTGCCACTAAACATGATAGCTGAAACTCTTCCTCCATCAAATCACAAGAAAAAATAGAATTTTCTATACAGGCCCGTCCGCATAGAGAACATGTACGTTCGGCACATACTCCTTACAGCGTTCGTTTCCGTTCAGGTACTGTTTTTCCTCTACTCCATCATACTCTCTTTGTGAACCTATTTGATAAAAATAAAACATTTTCTTCCCTATACTAACTTACAAGAATATGTAGTTGTCCATAAAATTTAATAGTTTCTTCCACAGCACGTATTGTGTCCTCTTCCTTTGACAAATCAGCTACTATCAATAATGGCTGAAAAAAGAAACTTTAATTCTAAACTGCGAATAAAAATACCACTGGAAAGTCAATATTTCCATAAATATTAATTTTACTAGAACACACCCGTGATATCGCGGGTCCGTGACTGAATTAAAGTATATAACTATGTGCAAGCATTATTTTAGTATTAGTATTGTCATCTGATAAAGTCATGCCGATTATAAGATACACAGTTTTTCTCTGCTTTCAAATCTTTCTGTTTGAACCCGTCGAACTGGAACTTATCAATTATTGGTAATATTAATTATTTGGAAAACAAAAGGTCCTGGAATGGAGTATTTTTTAATCAACAGCATTGTCCTATATTAATTATAAATAAAGTTGAATTCTTTGATTCGCTGTTTTACGTCATGCCCGCTAACAAATTGAAAACTGTACCTATACGCCTTATTTTTAGTCCAGATTTTTAGTATTCGTATTGTTATCTTAGAAAGTCTTATACTGATTAAAATACTACGGCAACACTCCTTTTGCGCCAATTACCGTTTTTCAGGGGTATCATTTGCGCCAAAATTTTGTTTTCCAAATGTATCAATTGCGCCAATATTCGGAACTCATTTGCGCCACTTTACCTGTACACAAGTATATCATAAATATTAATGATTAATATTTATTCTTATGTTTGGCTTAAAAAGTATTGTATGTTCGGAGATATATTTCACCATGAAAATGAGCTTCTGGAGACTTGAAGTGCATTTGACAGTCCATGTACAGAGAGAGAAGACACATTATTGCTTTGCTGAATATTTAATACAAGATATGCAAAAAAAAGAGAAGAAAATAGAAGCTTTTGCTGATAATTTATTTAGCCATGCACATATGTTGATGACACAGTGCTGTGATCCCACCATCCGTTTGGGCTGAAACTCTATCTATCAGTAATAGAACAGAAGTATTCCACAGGAATTATTATGAACTGTT
Organism: Mytilus edulis; assembly: GCF_963676685.1. Classification (NCBI taxonomy): domain Eukaryota; kingdom Metazoa; phylum Mollusca; class Bivalvia; order Mytilida; family Mytilidae; genus Mytilus; species Mytilus edulis. The sequence continues at coordinate 74,260,555 of NC_092353.1, read as the reverse complement.
TTATGTATTTCATCTTTAAATGTTTGTCTTTTTGGACAATAAAGTGAAGTTACAAGCTACTACATACATTAAATTGGGAAGTAGTAAGGCGGTAAGAAGAAAGTATGTTTCAGAAAAGGAAATATTTGCCGTGTAAACTGCCGGTTCCAAGTCCGAATAAAGGAGGAGGGAAGTGATTTTTCTTCTATAAAAGGCGCAATCGTATGTTTTATTTTTGGCGCAAATGATACCATGTAATTTTAAAACAGGTGGCGCAAACGTAGCATTGAACAAAAAAAGTTGTGGCGCAAAGAGACGCATTTTTGGCGCAAACGGATCTCTACCAATACTACAATAGGTTACAATTCGACAATTTAGTAGTGTCAACCCTGTGATTATGACCCGTGTATATAGCATATTAATCCTGAATACACCGTTTGTTGGTGCGCCTGTCAGATGCGTAACGTACAGATAAGGTAATAGCTAACAGGTGAATATACTATTGGTATCGTACGTGGAAAACAAGAGGCTGGAGTGGTGTAATTTTTAATCTACACCTTAGTACTATATTAGTTATATATAAAGTTGAATTCTTTGATTCGTCGTTTTTACGTGATGACGGCTGACTAATTGGACCTCGTAATTTTAGTATTATAGATACACGTTCCATACTTGCCCGTTTGTTTTTTTCTTATTAAAATTGATAAGTAAAATCAAACGAGTTTCGGATCCCATTGTTTGTATAATAGCACATGCATGTGATTCTAACAAATCTTAATTTGCAACTATAGAATTCAACGATTGGAACTTTGAAGATTCATTTATGCATACAAGTTTATCTTACATATAAATTGTATTGAAAGTCAAGTAAAGCAAAGGAAAATCTCTTAAAATTACTTGTAAATGGACCCAGAGTTTAAAACTGTCATATCATCTGTGAAAGCTGATGTAGGATAAATACCGTTTTGAAATTACCGATTTGTCCTACCAAAAATCTTAAAAAACAAATTCTAATATGACGTGCTTATTTTACTTTGTTAACAAACCCATGCTCCTAATTCAATAAAATTTGTTTGCACATGCGTATATTGACTTCTTCAGAATAATGAATTTTATCAAATTATCATGCACTTATGATTTTCCTCTGAGTTCAGTATTTTTGTGATTTTACTTTTTAATATATTTCCTTAGCTTTAAAACACTTCCAAACTCTTAAATGGTGCACACGATGTTACTTATTCATTTATTATGACTGTTATGTGTTGTATTCCGAAATTGGCATATTTGATGACCTTAAATACGACAACCCGGCGTTCATGCTGGCTGTTCAAATTCCTCCCTCTTAGTGCCAGCCGTTTGCTTCTTTACGAACAAAAAAGGGAGGTTCATGGAAGAGCCTATACAAACGCTTTTACAATTTTACTTATCAGACAGAAAAATTACCTTAATTGTCCTATTCAGAATCGAAATAATTGATGCAAGCTAAACTTTATTGTAGTTTTAACATGGGTATAGGCACTATCGCTCGGGTAAAAATAATCACAAATATAATGCCTACACATGTTAAAACTACAATAAAGTATAGCTTGCATCATTCAATTATTTCTTAAGTGAATAGTCGATGTCTGTCAGAGGTTCATTGATAGTGTTACATTTTGTAACAAAATCTAGCATAATTGACGAAAAATAATAGAGGAAAATTGGAATACAAGTTAAGAAAAGAAAACAACCGGTAAGAAGAGATAATATTTGGACTAAAAAATTAATAGAGAAAAATATCGAAACCGTGAAATGATAGTGAAATGTATAATTTCCCATCCAGACCCTCTTGTAATAATGTTACCTTCCCTCCACCGCTTTTCTCACATTCATCAGCGGTCTTTTTCAGGTTTGCATCATTTCTTCCTGTTATTGCTAACTTTGCCCCAAGTTTAGAAAACAAAATGGCTGTTCCCTGGCCTATACCAGAACTAGCACCTTAAAGAGGAAAACAATAATTAATAATAATAAATTAAATACTTTTCGACTCTGTTTGGTCCATAATGGTCAGTGATGATTAAAATTTGTATTCTTGGATGAAATGTATGTAATCGGAGTGCTTTTCCGAATGAATTCGTCTTTTTCAACTATTTGAAAGTTAAAAATGTATACATAAAAAAACATCATCAATACAGCATGTATTAGCTTTGATTTTTAATTCAATTTCCTCTTGTTCATATGTACCTCATCCGTTTCATTTGAGAGAGACAAATTAGCCTGAGATTCTTCTTGAATAGATTATAAATTCTTCTAATTCACCGTCATGCGCATAATGAATATCAAATTCGTTTTCTGTCAGAATAAAAAATATCAAAAATACGCTAACAAGCTAGGATACATGCCGTACAAGTAGGACAATTAATGTGAAACCGGCCTACCATACAAATTTAAACAACAAACCCATGTGTAAAGGGATTATATTATAAATAAATATAAAGAAACAGCAAATATTGAGAAGTTACCTGTGATAAGTGCAATCTTTCCATCTAGTCTCCCGAGTGATGCCATTTTGTTCAAACTGTAATATATAACGGGTTCTTTATACGCAATATAAATTCTGTTGTCACCGTTTGCGACAGATTTATCTCCCTATAACAATTACATGTAAACTATATTATACAGTATACGGTTCAAGGTCAATCGAGGATCTAAACGGGATTTGAATATTTATAACATGAAAGAGTAAATGAAAAACATATATATATATATATTTTAAATTCTTAAATATATATTTAGATAAAAAGAAAGCAGATTTTTATCAGCTAATATACTATCAGGGGGCCAGGGATAGGTATCTGCGCTACACGGGGTGGTAACTTCGATATTTTTTTGGTAGGGGTGTGCCATTTTTGCCTCAAAAAACGTACCCATTTTTAATATAACATTCACTGAAATTCAGTACCTATAGTTATATAAATATTTAAGAAAGAACGACCTATACTTATATACAATATTTAAAATATGACCCATGCATAAGCAATAACTCGATCATCATGCATCACTCATAATTCATAAATATACCAGCTACCCCTTTAAGCTTTTACAAATGAATTGACATTCTCAATAGCATATTTATATATGCATCATGCATGGTTAGCGAACTTGATCAATATTATGAGATGATAGTCGTTTTAGATCTAATTTTTAAGATCTGTGCCATTTTTAAAGTGCAGATGGTGCCAGGATAATGAGAGGGGGGGGGGGGGGGGGGGGTTCCACCCATATGCTATCATTGATCGTTAAAAGGGAGTTCCTACCCCCAGACCCCTTTTAGATCCGACAATAATAAGGAAAGGGGATATAGAGGATGTAACACGTATTTTAACAAACATTCACATTTATGGATTAGCTGTTTATACTGTTCTTTGAAATATAAGTTGATTTTTATACTATAATAATTGTCCAATCGCCTTCTTTTTAAGTATTAATTTGAAGAGGTTTCTGTTTTGATATTTTTTTTAAGCCTATTAATCTTTCTGTAAAATTCATAATGATTCATCCATATTCGACCAACTTATGCATGAGGCAAACACCACCTCTACCTTTGGTATAATGGCCGATGTGGAGAATCTCTTAAGTTGACCAGCCGGCAATAGTTCAGTTCGACTTCGTTGTAAACCAGGATACCATATCCCCCTTTTAACCATCTGCTGACAAACTCGTACGGGTCTAGGGTATTAGTGATATGGACCATTTTAAAGGCAATAAGTACCTTTACCTCTGGTATCATTGCCCACGTGGAGAATCTCTTAGTTTGGCCAGCCGGCAATAGTTCATTTCGAATTTGTGATATACCAGGGTACCCACCTTACCATTTCCTGACTAACTCGTACGGGTCTTGGGCATAAGTGCTATAGGCCATTTATGAGGCAATACCCACCTCTACCTCTGGTATAGAATCTCTTAGTTTGACCAACCGGCAATAGTCTGTTCGATTTCGTTGTAAACCAGGAAACCATATCCCCCTTTCAATCTTCTGCTGACAAACTCGTACGGGTCTAAGGTATAAGTGCTATGGGCCATTTTAATAGCAATAAGTACCTCTACCTCTGGTATCATGTCCCGCGTGGAGAATCTCTTAGTTTGGCCAGCCGGCAATAGTTCATTTCGAATTTGTGATATACCAGGGTACCCACCTTACCCTTTCCTGACTAACTCGTACGGGTCTAGGGGAAAAGTGCTACGGGCCATTTTAGAGGCAATTCCCACCCCTCCCTCTGGTATAATGGCCGATGTGGAGAATCTCTTAGTTTGACCAGCCGGCAATAGTTCAGTTCGACTTCGTTGACAACCAGGATACCATATCCCCCTTTTAACCCTCTGCTGACAAACTCGTAAGGGTCTAGGGTATAAGTGCATGATATGGGCCATTTTAATAGCAATAAGTACCTCTACCTCTGGTATCATGGCTCACGTGGAGAATCTCTTAGTTTGGCCAGCCGGCAATAGTTCATTTCGAATTTGTGATATACCAGGGTACCCACCTTACCCTTTCCTGACTAACTCGTACGGGTCTAGGGGAAAAGTGCTACGGGCCATTTTAGAGGCAATTCCCACCTCTCCCTCTGGTATAATGGCCGATGTGGAGAAAATCTTAGTTTGACCAGCCGGCAATAGTTCAGTTCGACTTCGTTGAAAACCAGGATACCATATCCCCCTTTTAACCCTCTGCTGACAAACTCGTAAGGGTCTAGGGTATTAGTGATATAGACCATTTTGAAGGCAATAAGTACCTCTACCTCTGGTATCATGGCCCACGTGGAGAATCTCTTAGTTTGGCCAGCCGGCAATAGTTCATTTCGAATTTGTGATATACCAGGGTACCCACCTTACCCTTTCCTGACTAACTCGTACGGGTCTAGGGCATAAGTGCTATGGGCCATTTTAGAGGCAATTATATGGACTGCTCATGTTGAGATTAATGACTCTGATTGATCTCCGTAATTTTGAAGAAGTATATGTCATTGAAATAGTAATTGACAGTTTTTATTGTTCGGTTGTTTTTATTTCTTGTTTTTCTGAACTGTTTAACTGGAAAATACTATCGTATGTATTGTATATTTTAGTTTCATGATTGGACTATATTTGTGACAACGAACATATTATGGAATGCTCATATGACAATTAATTCCTTCTAATTCCTAAATTTCTACATTTAATCATATTTTTATTTATTGTAGTTTACATTGATTCAATAATCACAAAATTTTAATGAATCATTATTGTTTTGTTTTGTGTGTATTGAGGCGATTAAACTTTTCATTTAATTTCATTTTAAATGACGCGGACCTTGCAGAAGACACCTATTGGCTTAATATTTCTTAATAATTTTATATTGCTATAAATAGTATAACCATATTGGATATATTAACAGCAAAATGTTATTTTATTGTCACAATCTAATAACTACCCACAACACTTCGTCGAACGCGGTTTCATCTCATGAATATAATTGACGGCTAGCCTCATGAATATTAACGACTGCTAGCTTCACACTAGTATGTGTAAGGGCTAGAGCTTAGAGAAGCATATTGGAAGATGTGGTATGAGTGCCAATGAGACAACTCTCCATCCAAGTAACAATTAGTAAAAGTAAACCGTTATAGGTCAGGGTACGGCCTCCAAAACGGAGTTTTGGCTCACTCCATACAACAAGCTATAATGCCTATGGGCCCCAAAAATTACGAGTGTAAAACCATTTAAACGGTAAAACCATTCAAACGGTAAAACCAACGGCGAAATATATATAAAAACGAAAAACGAGAAACACTTATGAACCACATAAACAGAAGACAACCACTGAACATTAAATTCCTGACTTAGGACAGGTGCAAACAATTGCAGGCAGCGGAATTAAACGTTTTAATGGTACCAAACCTTCCCGGACCTTTTCTGAAACAGTAGTATAGCATCACAAAATAGAAAGACACACTATAAAAAATCAATTGGAATGATTTAACTAAATCAAAA